>NW_009632211.1:74220-78869 GCF_000690535.1 Cariama cristata
CGGCCCCTTCCTGCCTGCCCCCCTGCCTCTCCTGCCCGCATCGCCTCCTCCGCTAACCACCAGTCCTCTCTTGCCATTGCAAATAACCAAACAAGCAGCACGGAGAAGAGAATAATATTAATATTAAAAAGACATTTATAGTTTTAATCAAGCTTTGGGGGGAAAAGACAGCTTAACATGGCACTTTACACAGTTGATAAAATGTTTGACATTTACTGGTGCCTGTAATGAATCTTGTCTCAATTTTCTCTTTTAAAATGCCACTCCAGATACTCTATCTATCTGTAGGGCTTAAAAAGCACTTATCCAACAAAGCGTTATCACGACTGAGAATATTAAACGGTGGCTCGGCAGAGCACTGCCAGCTGCAGGGTTTGCTGGCATCTGAGCGAGCACTGCGAAGGGTTTGCAGCGGGAGAGGAGAGCCTGGGCATCTCTGCGGTCCCGCTATAGCACAGCCCAGTCAAATATCACCATTTTACCACTGGTTTCCTAATATCTGAGTGGGGTGTCATAAGTTCCCAACTTATTCTGCTCAGTTTGCTGCCAGGACACAACTCCCAACTCTCCTCATGCCTCCTGGGTCCCCCTCATACTCATCCTGCAGCCAAATGTTCTCTTTGTTCCTCTTACAGAAGGCAGCCTTGGGATAATTGCTCGATCATTAGGTACCCAGTAACCAAAAGGAGATGCCAGCCCCAGAAAACAGCGTGTTTTCCTTTGCTGTGACCCTCCCCATCCTCCTTGTGTGCCTTGATCAGTAATGAAATCGGTGAATGTGGCCCTGGCAGCAAAGTTGGCATCAGCCTTTGAAATCCGTTCTTTCGTGATGGATTGGGAAAATGTGTTCGCCTCTGAGATCACGGTTTGCTCTTCGGCAAACCCTCCTCCAGGTGCTGAAACGCAGTTCAGGCGTTATTCTGTCATGCCTTTCTCTTCCATTACATTTATATTTTGGCAAAGGAAGCGGCAGCAATGTGGGATTGACTCACCCAGCAGCTGCAAACTCTTACACCACCTCCCTGGCACCCCATTAGCCTTGCAGGAATATTGGGAGCTAAGCAGCCATCGCGTCAGCACAGCATGGCACGCAAAGGTTCAAACTTGGTTATAGACCAGCACCGAGCTCCTGGGATAAAGCAAATCCAAAAGTTTTGGAGGAGGAGGAGGCTGGAAGTTGACTTTGTCCCACGAGAAGAGAGAAGACGAGCCATCCCACCAGCTCCTACCCGCCTGGCTGCAGGCAGCAGTACCAACCTTGGCTGCCCAGCTCTGCCCGCAGGCAGGACGCAATGCGGCTGCACGGGCTTTGAACTTTATCAGTAAACGGCAGTTGTCTTCTGTAAATACAGCTGACGCTCCACAGCTACCAAATGGACGTTTATCTAAGGAGCGTTTCTGCTCCTCTCCTGGAAGGATGCTGGGGAGAGAAGTATCAGCAGCAAACACACAGGCAGCCCTTCTTGGCTCTGCGGTTCTGTCCCAGGCTTCCCTTTGAATAGGTACTCTAATGTTTTTCTCTTCTTTCTTTTTTTTTTTTTTTTTTCCCCAGAGGGAAGAAATGAATTATTCTATGAAAGTTCGTACCTGTCTGAGGAGCCTGGTATAGAAAATTAGGTTTAATAGCTTTGAAATTGAGGTTCCTCGGGTCAATAGGACAAGATTCTGCCAGTGAAATGACAGACTCGTACAGAGGAAAAAAGAAAATATTTTGTTACTCATCAGAGAGTCACAGTCCAAAGATAGAAAGCAGTAGCTTAAAATATTGCTGTGCTCGTCAGGCTACTGTAATGTTTAGTCATAAGCTCCTTTTTTCTCTTGTTGTCTATATATATATTAGCTTTGGGAATGGAGCACATGGCTTTCCGTCCTTGGATGTGCCTGGGAATTCCTCAAGTTACCGCTGGAATTGCAAAGTTTGCTCTGAAATAAAAGCACTCTGCCTTTCACAGCCGATGTTCTTGGACGCTTCATGCCCACGAATTGGGGACCCTGACGATGCCCCGTCAGATGAAGGAGCTCACCGACAGCGAGCGCAGGAGCGGACCACGACTTGTGTCACTCGATGCCCAGTCTCTCTGGCATTGATGTTATTTGTAGCCTTTTAAAAACCAAGTTAATAAACTGGAAGCATCCTATCTGTATGAGAACAGGTAATTATGAGTGAGTTATTCAAAGGGAAAAAAATGCAATGAGATAAAGACCAATGCACTTCAAATGGAAAAACATAAATAAGCTACAGACAATCCTCTCATTACCTGAGAGCTGGAGCTTGATCCCCCTTTTGCTAATTAAAACCACAGCAAAATCAATTAAATGAAAACCAGGAGACCTCTCGATGCCTTTTCCCATGCAGGGAGAGGAACTGGAGCGAGCTGGAGCACCAGCGTGCACCCCACGCCGGCTCATGAGGAGTACCTGGGATGCAAAGGGCAGGAGCAGGAGAGTTGAGGGCCACGCAGTACTCACACCGGACCCCCCCCGGCCTTTGGAAGAACGTGAGCTGTTGCAAAGAGAAAAGCTACTAACTCAGCCAGCAGTGAAATTACTTCGGCTCACGCAGGACAGAAAACTTTCAGAGAACTTCTGCCAACGAGCACTGGAATTATTCGACTCATTATTAAAGGGATGAATGGATTATAATTATCCTTAATTTCATATTCAGAGATCATTACCATCCCTAAGAAGGGTAGATAGGAAGCCCTTGAGATCCTGCAAGTCACTTTAAATATTCACAGGGCTGAGAGAAATTTCTCATGGTTTGAATGGGCTGCGATGCCGTAGGTGCCTCCAGCTGAAGGGGCTGGGCAGCTTCTTCCCCCACGGCCGATGGTCCTCAAAGGAGCATCCCAGCTGGGGCATCCCAGTGTCGGTTGCCTGGGGCTCACCCGCCCGACACTCAGAGCTAATACACTGTTAAGGGACAGTCCACTGGAGAGCAGGAGGTGGCCACCCCAACATTTTTTCCAGGTCATTTGCTGCTTTGCGGTTATTCCAAGTTTTGGGTGCGGTGAGGTGGGACAGAGGAAGGCCATGGTATGTTCTCGCCCTGACGCACATCGGTTCGCTTGCACCACTGCTGTGGGAACATATCCCAAAGGCTCCCAAAGTGGCTTTACTACTGTGCAATAACACAGATACAGCTGCCGCTCGGCCAGCTGTGAATTCCCTCTTGCAAGCATCAGTCCAATCTGAGCTTCCATTTCTTCAGCTTGATGCATGGGAACTAATGAAATTACCTCCGCAAGCCTGCTAAGGGCTGTAGGAGCTGTCACCTCCGGCAAGCTCCCAGGGAAATCCCCAGGCTGACTTTTTCTATAGGCCTTCTATTCACGAGCGGCAACAAGTTGTCCCTCCTACATCCCATGATGAAGCTGAAAATGTTCCCCAGAGCAGAGAACGGATGCTCCTGGTTTGCTGCTTGCAGCAAGCCAGGACTTGCTGAGCAACCAGGAGCCTGCACAGGCAGCACCGGCAGCTGCCTGGCGCTTCGTGCTAGCAGGATCCTTCAGCATTTCTGGGTCTTTGCTCAGCCTTTCTCCAGGAAGAAATCAAGCTCAGATACTCCCATCATTGTGTCAGCAGCAATACAAGCAATCTCATAATTACCTAAGTCAGAAGTTGCCTTTTTTCCCCCCCTCTTAATAACCATTGGCATAGGAACTGAAGGAATATAAACACTTGCTAAGGAGATTTGGGGCAGGCGATGCGCTGAGCTGGGGACCGGCACACGGCGCCTGGTGAGACCCGCTCTCCTCAGACCGCAGGTGAAGGCACGCAAAGGAGGCAACTGGGAACCGGTGATTTACACCTTGAATTATGCCTACCGTGCATGCTTCCCTAACGTATGGAAATGTCACATTGCTCTAAGTATTGAGCCAAACTTCTGTCCTCCAATCAATGCCCAATTTCCTTCCAAGGATAAAGCTGTACATTATTTTTGGCTGACCAGTTCAGCTCAGGGCACTCTAATTTTTCCCCTTGCACCCAGAGGACAAATGCTTCACCGTGATTGCCTCACAGCAATGACAGAACAAGCACATTTCTAATGGCTGGCATAGCGTGTGCAAAATATATTAAATGTATTAACTTTGGCACTTGCCAGGTCTCAGGAGAAGCTCTCGGAGCTGCTCATGTGTTTCGCCTCCGCTCCCCTGGCTCCTTGCTGCTCTCCTGCCTGGAAAATTCCCTGTTCCCAAAACTGTGGCTGGCTGGAGGTCACCGACATTTGCCAGTGGCTTCTCTGTGTGCCCCACTGGGAGCTGCCCCGAAGAGCTCGGCGAGCGGGAGAGGCCGGCGAGGTTCACAGATGGTGCTGAGAGCAGCTGAGCGGTGCCAGCAGCACCCGGGCTGGGAGATGCTCGTCACTCTCCCGGGCACGCACAACCCCGGAGCCAACACACGACCAGAGCAGGGAGCACGGGAACTCATCCAGGACAACACGACCAAATGATCTCTTGGCTCAATAACACCCATATTTGCAATGTCCAGATGCTTAAAGCCTGGCTGGGATTTGCTTCAGGCTGAACTGCCGGGAGCAAGGCTCTTGGAGGAGCGAGGGGGGGACAAGTCGAGTGGGAAGTCACCTTCTCATCCCCATGCCAGGGCGAACTGGCCAGCAGCCATGCGGTAGAGCTGGCGATGGGGCA
>NW_009632211.1:78887-80671 GCF_000690535.1 Cariama cristata
CATGGGGCCTTCCCCCCCACCCTGCCTGCCCAGGCTGGAACCGGGGCCGGCATCGACCTGCAGAGCAACCGCCCACCGCAAACCCACCAAGAAGCAATTCCCAGGGCTCGCTCTCCGGCCACACGCGGCCTGGGATTTTATTATGTTTTGAGTAAAAAAAAAGTGCTGCAAGATAACACCCTGAGCTGCATCTGCCACGTGGGCTGCTGCTGCGAAGATGGGAAAATTGCCCTTTGTTCTTTAAAAGTAAATCTGAGGGAAAGCCCTTTATAAGCAGGCAGCATTCTCTGGGGGCTGCCAAGGACTTCGCAGGCATCACCATGAATAACAGTTTATCTACAGAGTTTCATTCAAAATGAAGCCTCAGACATGGCCTAAAATTATGGGGATGCTGTGAAAATGGCTTTATAAACTATTGCTTTTTCCTCCATGAGCAGCAGCAAAGTACAGGCCAGACAAAAGCCAGCCGAGACTCTAAATGTAATAAATAAGTCAGTGGAGCTGATAAAAATAAAGAATGAAATATAATTCAGCCATTCAGTGACAGATCCCATCTTAGCTGTGATATAGGGTCTGTTGAAACTGTCATTGCTTCAGGAAATTAAAGAATGAGCCCATTAGTAAGGATATTTAAAGATGTTCATATTAAGATTATGACTTCCCAGACTTAGCCTGTGCGGAGAACTCGCTCTATTCGAAAGTCATTTTTCACAATCCTGCTCTGAAACCCCAAAAGGTGCTACGGGGTGTCACGACACAAGGGAGGAACGGGCAGGGGGATATGGGTGATGCACCCAGGTGTGGTCGGGCAGGGATGGGGGACGCAGCACCCAGCTCAACGTATGGGTTGCCATTGCACTGGGAATAACTGGCCTAAACCTAGAAGGAAGATGCATGAAAGGAGGGGAACCTTATGTAGGGAGGGGAACCTAACTGTTGCCACATGCGATTCCTTGGCACCGCGGTGTTGTTTCACCAGGGTTGGAGCTGCGGCCGACACGCGTGTGAGCACCTTGCACGCTCCCACGGCTCTCGGGAGCCAGGAGCAATTGCTGCCGCTTGCTTCCACTCTCAGCTACCAAAGCAAAGCCCAATGCTGGCAATAATGGAGCAAAGCACTTAATAAAAGCAAATAAATAGTGGTTATGAAGTGCGACGGGAAGGAGAGCTGCAACTGAAGAGGTTACAGGGAGCGCGTGTAGCCTGGGAGGGGGTTTGTGCACACCCGTGTCTGAAGGATGAGGGGATGTCGGTTAAAAAAGAAAAACAATGGTTAAAAAAAGGTGAAGATCTCTAGTCCTGGTATGTTGAAAAACTGATGGATAATTGTAATTAGCTTTCTGAATTTTTAATTATAGAAGGGGTATAAATAATCACAAAGCACAGCTTCACTAATGAGAGTCCTTGTGCTAAGAAACACAGGGATGCATTTGTTAGGGAGACTTTGAAAGCTCTGCTGTTAATTAGGTGTCTCACAGCCAGCAGGGTTTCAGGAGAAGGAGAAACATGTATACATTTAAATCAGGCTCATTGTGAGAGGTATCCAACATCAATTATGGGATAGCAGGGTGCTAAAATGAACGCACTTTGTAATTAGCAAGTGGATCTGAAAAGCAGAGAAGAGACTTTGCTTCTTCTTCAGGTGCCTGCCAGAGGTATTTAATGTTGGTCAGGACCCAGGGGGAGGAGGAGAGGTCACCTGCCTTCCACGCACGCTGGAGAGCATCCCACCGCATCCCTGGGTGGGCTCCCTCGGGCGGGCTGGGACAGAGCAGGGCTTCAGC
>NW_009632211.1:80702-91307 GCF_000690535.1 Cariama cristata
TGCCGCTGGGGCTCATAATGCCCCCCTCCCACTGCTTTTATGGGCAGGGAAGCAGAGTGGGAGGGGGACGGGGCTTCGTTAGTTTAATTAAGTGTGTAGGAAGCGGGAACAGGCTGCATTTTCCCCCCATAAACCCCAATGGGGGTATCTGGTGGGGCTGCCGGCCCCAATCTGGCCCATACCTGGGTGGCTGGAGGGAGGTCCAGCCTCCCCACCATCCTCCATCGGCGTAGCTGTGATAAACCAGAAAAATAAAATGGTAGCTAAAGCGAGGAAGCGAGGATGTTTGCCGACAGAAAAGGAGAAAACAAAGACCAAGGAGATACTTTCTAAAGCGTGTGTCTGTTTTCGGCTGCTTCCCGGTGCCCAGCATGGCAATGCCGGCCCAGCAGTGCTACAGCTCAGAAACCAGCGGTGAGCTCAGATTTCCACCGTCCTTCCTCAGATTTTCTTTTTTGACTACAAATTTCAAGCCTTGCCACAGCAGTTTATGCAAGTAATTATGTTTAGCCAGTATTTGGCTAAATCTAATGAAGCAATGATAAACAGCTCAGCGTTTTCTTCCCGGATGAATAATGAATATTAATTTGGCTGTCAAAAAAGAACCTCTGCTCATTGCAAAATATTAGATTCCCATGCTCAAACTTGGGAAGGGGATAGGATTTCACCAGAAAGGAGGGCATTTTGGGAAAGCCTGCGTCTCCTCCTGTACATACCTGCAGATACATATCCCACATCCAATGCCTTACTTTTAATTGCTTATTGCTTGATAGCTTTTAAAAAAGTTTTATTATTTCATTCCTTCGTTTCTATCGCTTTGCTGCGTGCCGTTGCGGTAGTTGCCGGGTAATGCCTTTGCAGCTCAGCTTCCCAGCACCCGGGCAGGCAGGAATGGGAAACTCTAATTAACGTGGCTGAGGCTTTTGGTGGTCTGCGGCACACGGGAGGATCGCAGCCCAATTAAGAAATGTCAGGACTTTATTTTTTTCAGATAGCTTATTGCTAGCAAGAGAGACATGGGCCAGAGAGCCAGCCCTGCTGCCAGCAAGAGGCCAAGTATACCTCTACCTTTGGTTTTACATATGGTACATTTATGCACGGCCTAGGCATTAAAATATAAATGGCCATGGACCATCTGCTGCGCCTATTGCCAGGCAGAATTTGTAGTGCCGTAACAATGACAAATTATACAGAGAAATCACAAAAAACTGCCTAATATGTCTTAGGAATGATTTTGGAAGTTACCTGCGTTCAGCCAGACCATCTTTTCCTGGCTGTAAATTATTTCCCTGCGCTCTCAGACTGGCTACAGCTGGAATGAACATCCGTGGCACATGGGAAGAAAACTTCGGAGCAGCCAGTGCTGGAAAAAACAATCCCTCAGCGTCCTGAGCCTTACCTACAGGGAGGCAAAGCCCCGATGTGCGGTAGCAGAAAGCGAATTTTTGTGCACCCATAGACAGACCCATGTCTCAGGGAAACTCATAGATAGCTGGAAGGTGTTTTAGAGACTAAATGTTCACCACACCAGAGAGCAAACTGCACCAAAGCATCTTCTCTGCCTTGAGAATAAGCCTCTTTTTGCTGGTCTGAATCCTTTCCCATATTCAGTCCAACTACAAAGAGTGACAGCGAAGTGGAGGCTGGGGGAGAAGCCGCCGGGTTTTTGGTGGGAAGCAGAGAAAAGGTTTCCTGGGACTGGGGAGCCTTCAGCACCTGGTCATCACGGAGCAGCTGGTTTGTATGAATGCTTTTACCAGTGATGTTCACGTCTACTGAAGCTATTACGCTAATGCTCAGGAATGATCACACCCACCACACAGCTCGTTGTGCTCCATAAAAATTTAACGGCAGATGAAATGTGCTCCGTGAGTAAATTGATATTGTTATTCTCTTTTGGTAAACGATGAAAGATATTGTTTTCATAATGAAAACCATCATGGCAACGTACATGGTAGAGGAGAAGCAAACCAGGGGATGGGAAGCAACATGCGACCTCCTGCCGTGGACGCGTCCCTCTCCAGTGTTGGCTGGGTTTGTCCCGTTGCCCATCCACCACCCCAGCCTCACCCCACGAGGGCTCCCAAACCCCGCCGCATCTTCAGAGAAGGGCAGAGAAGCTTTGCTCCACCAGCCAAAACCTTCACTCTCCTGGCCATGGTGCCAGCTCTCCGTTTCCCTGCTGTCCCATCCTCCAGCCCGGTCTCCATCACTGCCTTCAGCTGCCTCTGCACCTGGGAGGCTTGGAGGATGGGGGAACATCGCTCTCTTTCTCCCGGCTGTCACATTTCTGCTGCTGGTATGAACAACCGGGTGAGTGCGCAGTGCAAACACAACTGGGCATCATTTATTTCAAGAGGGAAACGATCCTGGATTTCTGGCTCTGTGGCCAGGTGGGAAGATGTACAAATGGTGGCCACCCCAACTCCTTCGCCTCCTTTCTCAGAGATGTTCAAATTACCAAGGCGGTGTTTCACCTCACGATTCACGTCTTTGCACCTTAATTCCTATTAGTGTTTTCTCATCAAGCAGCTGCTGGTGGATGAGGAAGCTGAAAGCCCGGGCACAACCAACATCATCGCTGTGCCCACAACTCTGGTAGCCCGCTCGAGTGGCAGTTATGAAAGGGTTTGCACTCGGGGCACGGCGTGGGAGCTGCGGGGAGCTGCTTGATCTGCTGCGATCGTTCCATCCCCGCGGCCAGGCTGCCATTGGAGAAGCACAAGCTGTTTGTAATGAGCCCAAACGTGCCGTGGCTTCAGCAGCTGCAACAGCCACACGCTGGGCTCTAAAAATACTGGCGTGTGGCTCTCCCTTTCTGGCCTTTTCTCCTTGTGTTTTTGAGTGAAACATCAAAGCCCAGCCTTGGAGGAAGATCTGAGCTCTTTGCCTATGTATTAATCTGCCGCTGGATGGTCATTTTTAGCAGCGTGGGAAACGTGGTGTTGATGCTGCTGCCACTGCGGGAACCCTGGGGTTGGGGGCAATCCCGTGCTACAGGACCCCAAAAAAAAAACTGCGGCCTGTGCCCGAGCCGGACAGCCCCAGGCTGCCGCAGGGGCTTGGAGGGGGCTCGCCCCAGCTCCCTGCAGCTCACTGCTCAGCACAGCCCCTGAGCCGCGGTGCTCAGTACTGCTCCGTGCCGCTCGGAGCGACGTCTTGGTGCTAGCATCGTGTTCATCTGTTTCTAACTTTAACCAGCACGTGGGCTGCAGTGAAACGCAGTTTGCACGTGATGTGAGGGAGGGGAGGCGGGCGTGAAAATGAGTCCGCCCGGGTGGGCGAGGGGAAGTGAGACCCAGGTGACCGCTGTGGGGCACCCGGCCGTGCCTGTGTCGGGGTACCCGTGTGGGGGTACTTGCCAAGCAGGCTCCTGCCAGCACATTGCCGGCTGGCATCCCTCTACCGACAATGGAATTGAACCACCTCATTCCCGACGGCTGCTCCCGACAGCTCCGGTGGGATGTGCTGAGCTTCTTGTTGTTGCTCTTAAGCACCAGCGCCCCATGTCCAAGGCTGTGCCAAAGGCTGGGGAAGTAGCCTGAGTGCAACGGGGCATCAAATCGGTCCGTCTCAAGGGGTGCAGAGGGACAGAGGCTGCTTCTCAGTGCCTGGCTCCAACTCCCCATTGCCATCTCGGTAGGGCAATCGTGGAGCCCCTGAGGGAGCGCAGGAGCCCATCCAAGTGAAAGTGCTGGAAAGGGACTGGAGAAACGGCTTCAGGGTTTACTGTAAAAACAGATGCTAAACTTTGAATTTGGCAAAAGGAAGCGACTCCGGCATCTGCTTGAGAAGATGCCTGTGCTGACGGTGGGAGGGCTGGGAACGTGGGGGCTCCCAAAGCCCAGCAGCAGCCTAACAGAGCCCATCTTCCCTGTTTGTCCTTATGCAGCTCAGAGACAACAGGCACTAAGACGAGGAAAAGCATCAAAAAGTGCACCTGCTGACTGCTTTAAAATACTTAAACATGCTAAAACGTTGGCCCGTATTATTGAACTTCATTCTCTGCAATCCAGGCTTCCCTGCGGCTCTGCAGCCCACCAAGCTTTAGCACTTCAAACCTGCTTTTCTCTCCAGAGCCTGGCTGTGAAAGGGATGCGTGTGGCTGCTGTTCTTCTGCTTATGGTTACGACTGAGTATTCCTTAGAACAAAAACGAGAGGGAGAAAGAGAAGGTATTCTTGCCTATGCAAATACAATATGCATTCACATTCAAATAAAATTATAGCAAATAGAATCTGCAGCATTGGAGATAAAAATGGTAATGGGTTTTAATAGTTCACTTTGATTTCCTCTATTGAAATCGACTCTGGGAGGTTGATATTGTATCAGAGAGATGTTAGATCCCCGGTCACACATCAGGCAGCTGTACAGTTTCCACGGGGCAAGGGAGAGGGAACGGCACGCTGCCACCGAGCATCGCGGCCGTGGCGAGAGCAGAGAGCCGTGAGAGGCGGCCATTACAGCAGCCATGCAATTAGACCAGCTATCGATCGTTAATATGCTTTTAATCAATAACCTGGGCAAAGCTGAGAGCTGGATTGATGTTGCAGGGGTGTGAAGTATCCATAAAATTGTCATCTGAGTATTCAGGGAGGTGAGCTTCTCCTTCACTGCTGATGAGCTGGATGGGGATGTAATTGGCCAGAGAAAGGCAGGAGCTGACTGACATATTATTTTATTTCTGAAGTGCAGAAATGAAATACTGCCAGACACATACACCTACACACAGCCCCAGCCCTACGCCGGTTCCTTTCACCAAGGATCTACGTTCCAGCTAATCATGCACGCACACACACCATCATCAAAGCCAAAATCCAGGTTTGTAACCTTCTGTTCCCTGAAGGAAAAGCACGATCGAACTTATTACTGATACCACCGACAGCTGATAAACTAACGATCTTACTCCATCCTCGTGTGATCAGCCACAAACGCAGAAGGAATTACAGAATTAGGAATGAATTCTGTCTGTGGCCCCACAGGTTCAAAGCACCCAGAAGTCTGACTTCAGCAAAACAGCCATTACCTCACGCTGAAGCAAAACCCAGATCGTTTCCACAAGCAGCTTGGGGCTGTGCAGGCAAGCCTTGCTTGAGCAAAACGAAGTCATCTTCTGCGGCTGGGCCATTGCTGCCGGGAGCGCCGGGGCTCGCACGCCCTGATGAGCTCCGTGTGCTCGCGAGGAGCCATCTGGGTCAAATAGCAGGAGGAAATCTCAAAATCTTCTTTTTTTATTTTATTTTTTTTCTCTGAGAGCTCAGCAGCGAAATTTGAACATCAGAGGCTGGGAGACATATTCCTGGGCTGATTTGTGAACATCTTGTTGAGACGTCTAGGATCAGATCTGAAAATATTTTAGTGATGCAGAGAGTGACTCAGAGAGTCATCTGGGTTATCCACCCCTCGCTGAGGATGTGATTGAAATGTTTGTGGCTGAATATCATCCGGGAAGAGCAGAGCAGTCATACCCGGTGTATAAACTGTCATGTTTATATCCCAGGATCTCCTCAACCTCGTAGCAAGGCTGAGAGAAGCATTCATCATTTTCATACACGCTCTTCGGGTTGCTGCGGGGCTTTCTCATTCAGCACCACTCCCGGCTTTAACCTGATTGCACCAGGCGTGTTGACCAGAGCCCTCTCCACAGCAGATCCGGCCAGGAGGGATGAGATGCTTGTGGGAAATGCCAAGGATACCCTATGGCTTGGTAAAAGCTGTGTCTTAATTTTTTTTTTTTTTGAACACCAGAAATTGTAAGCGCAGGAGGTTAACTTCTGGAGCCCGTGGCTCTGTGGATGTGCTGGGGGAAGTCCCCAGCCCGTGGCTTGGCCTGGGAACCGTCAGGGTCCTGCCTTGAGGTCCCTCCACCACAGCGAGCATCCTGGCTGTGCTGCAGCCAGCTCGGCGAGAGCCGGGCAGGCTGCAGGGAGAGCTGTCTCTGAGCAGGAGCAGTCTCCCCGAAGGTATCTTCAAGCACCTTTTTGAGCTGGTGCTGTTTGCTGTCTGGCTGCCGACCTGCTCAGATGAAAAAAACGCGTTGTTTCTTCCCTCCCTGGCTAGCCAGCTGCCCAAAGACAAATTGTCCTCCCTTGGGGTGCACATTATAAATGCTTAAGCAAATTAGCCATAAATAGAAAATGTAACATATGGGTCTGTAGATAATGTTTCATTATAAATTATCATATTCTCCAGGGAGATACGCCTCTTCCCTTCACACCAAAGACTTTGTGTTTCTTCTTCTGTGCAGATTTTGAGTTTCTTCTCCTTTTTTTTTTTTTTGGGGGGGGGACTGTTTCTGACAACGGTTGGACTCAGTAGTTGATTTCCTGGGTGCATAAATTGGGATATGAAACTCACTTCTGCTGCAAATCCTCTCGGATTTAATACTCTCTCATTAAAAAAAGAAAAGAAGTTAATACAGTTCTGATGAAAGGTGTCTGAGCGAAAGCCCTGAAGATTAAACATGCCTGTTTATCCACCCAACAGTTACACCAAGGACAACAAGGCTTATCCCCGCGCAGGCAGCCCTGCTTGCGGAACGGCTGCTCCTGCTCGGTCTGCGCCCAACGCTGCGCCCTACAATGCAGGACTGCGGTCCCCATTCTCAACCAGATTTAAACAAAGCAATTTCCAGATCAAGAACACCCATAAATTATTTCCTCTGTTGATCTCTGAAGTTCCTTTCTTCTCCTGCTTAGGCTGAACTGCTCAAGAGGAATTTGCCCAGCGCAGAGGCATCGCCTTGGACGTCCATCCATCATCCCAATGCCATCACGGACTGCAGCAAGCAGCACCGAGCACCTCCCTCCTTGTGAAAGTACTTGAAAACTGCATTATTATTCATCTAGCTACAGAGTCCTCAAATTAATAGACTCCCCAGAAAGTCCAAAATTCATCTTCCAAGTCTTGAAAATTTACTGGTTTGGTGTTTTGGTTTTTTTGGTTTGTGTTTTTTTTTTTTCCTTTTTACTTACAATTCTATAGGTTTGGTCCCACATTGATCTGGAAACAAGTTCTCAGTGATCGCCTGGAAGGTCTCAGCTCGCTCCAGGAAGGCATTTCTCTTCTTGCAGAAAGCTCCATGGGCTGGTGACTTGCTGGGGCCTCGATCCTGACACTGACGTCAGTGGAAGAGATTTTTTTTTTCAGAAAAATTATTGTATATGTAAACACAGATTTTGTAGGTAAAAGCCACAGCATAGCAAGTGAATTTTCTACTTCACATATACTTGCGTATGGTATATGTCTCCGCATAACAAAAATTGAGCTAATTTGAACCACTTCAAATGAGATTATTATAGACTGAGAGATTTACCTGTCCTAATTGGAGAACTCTTGGCACTTGTACCCTGAAGCTAATTGATGTCATCAAAGCACTGAATGAGTCCTGATTTTGGTAGTTAGAGTCCCACCTGGTGTCTCTGCCTCTCAGTAATAACCACAGATTTCAGGGAAAGAAAATGTATAAAGTAACATCTGTTGCAATGCAAATATTTGGGGAGGATTGCGGCAGCTCATACCAGAGACGCTTCCTGGCCCAGCCGTACATGTAAAACATCCACTCGTGGTTTGTCAGCATCTTCCTCGGCTGCCGCTGGGATGCAGAGCACCGGCAGCACACGTGCCAAAGGGATGCTCGGCAAGCCCGTGGCGGCTGTAAAGCCTTTTCTTCACAAGGCCACTCCGCTGCAGCACCCCGAGAACAGCCCAGCGATGCGCTCGAATGCTGGAAGTTGTTTGGTTAGTTTTTATTAAGCGCCCTTGAAGCATCTGCTGGACCCGGTTGCAAGCGCGGGAAGCCCCGCAGAGCCGCAGCAGCCAGCCATGCGGCAAAGCTGTTGCCTGCCAGGGTTGTAAAGCAGAGATCAGCTTATTTGTGAATGCTTTGGGAAAATAAAGTAAAAACAAAAGAGGCAAGTGAGCAGCAGAGTGACAGCAGAGCAGAGCTGCGAGCTGCATCCACCATAAGGCAAGTCCTTGCCAGTGCTCTGGGTGAGTCTGAGGATAAAGGGATGATCTCAAGTCTTCCTGGGACCAAAATAAACCTTGCAGGGAGGGATGTGGCCGTGCACGGAGCCTGCAGGATGCTTTGTCCCATTCCTCTATCCCCGGTCCCCGGTGTACCACAGTGCACCATCAGGGAGGATTTCCAGCGGTTCCTTGGTGGCACTGAGGGGTTTAGCAGATATTCTGTTATGCCGGGCAACAGGTGATTTAACTGGGTCAGCTGGTTTTGCTCTGAAAAGGCTTAAACCTCTGTATCAGCCTCCTTAGCAAGTTTCCTGGCAAACTTCAAAAACAGAAGGAAAAAAATATTTAAATTTAGCTAGAATTTCATTCTTGATGCAACCTGGGGAAGACATACCCTCGCTGGCAGCACTGCCAAACAGAGATGGGCTTTGAGTGCCAGGGGTCTGGCCTCATGGGGTGCTGGTATCCCGGCATTGGGGATGGAGAGGACCTAGCACAGCCCATCTCATCCTGCTTTTCTGCCATCACTCCCAGGGGAAGACGAAGGCACCATTGGGAGCCTGGAGCTCAGCGTTGTCTCTCTCCAGGATCACTCCTTGTCCCTTGAGGGTTTCATACTGTACCGGACTCTCACAAGGACCTTTGGGATAGCGATGACAGTGGTGAGGCCAGAGTCCCTATTAAATTTACTTTGTGCACCCGAGCCAGTCGCAGGTTCTCCCTGCACTGGAAGGAGGTGGTTGCCTCATCTCACAAGGCTTGGAGAAACTTTCTGCCCGAGGAAATATTTACCTTTCCTCCACAGCAGCAAAGCCAGAGGTTGAGCTGAACTGCCCCTTCCGCATCCCTGGCTGAGAGATGAGCATTAGGCAAATCAG
Source organism: Cariama cristata (assembly GCF_000690535.1). NCBI lineage: Eukaryota > Metazoa > Chordata > Aves > Cariamiformes > Cariamidae > Cariama > Cariama cristata. The sequence goes on from NW_009632211.1 coordinate 89,551, forward strand.
CTTAGTCATTTAAAATAAATAACAACCCAAACTTATCCCTGCCAGTCGCAGAGCTTTGGTTTATTGTTCCACTCAAAAGATAATTATCACCCTGAGGCCTCGGAGATAAAAAAAGGGGAAAAGGAACAGCAAACGCAGCGAGAGGGAAGAGTTCCCTTGCCAGTTCTGGGAGCTGACACAGTTTTCCTGCAGGCACAGGGAAACGATGCGCTACCAAGGGAGGGAGTCGCAACGTACCCGGGTGCTTCGGTATCCTCCTTCGCTCCTCACCAACCTGTTGCTTTTACAGCCTTGTACTTGTAGTTGTGTTTTTTTTTTTTTTTTAAAATCCATGGCTAATTTTTCACACTGTGGCACGATGCTTTCCTTATAACGAGATGAACAGATGCAAAGGCAATCTTGAGCGTGGAATAGCACAAGCCATCACCAGCAAACCCTCCAAACCCGATAGCTTCGGAGTCCTAATCCCATGAGGAAGAAGAGAAGGAGGCAATACTCTCCAGACATCTCAGCTCTCCTCCGGAGCCTGTGATGCGCTCCGGGGTAGGCAGTGATGCCCTTTGCACACAGGATTTCAACTGGGCGGGAAAATGAGGCAAAATCCATTGGCTCCGCGTGCCGGCGATGAATTATTCATTCCTTCCCAGCCAGCATTTACATGCAGAGGGCTGCCTTAATATTAAGCAAACAGCAGGGAGGCGGCAGGGACACAAGTCCCCTCGCTCTGCCTTCGGTGCCCGAACGTGGCAAAGCATCTGCGGCGCTAACGAGCTGCTCCAGTATAAATATTGCATAAAGCCAGGAGCGGAGCAGGCGCGTATTCTGCACGTCTCCGCAAAGCAAACACAGATTATGCCGTTTCTTCAGGCCTTTCATTTCACATGTCATTTTTTCTATATAAGTATAGGTTTACATGAGAGGTAATTATCATCCTTTCAAGGCTCTTAGTGCAGACTAAAATGAGACGGAGTATTTCATTCATAATATAATTGTAAATAAAAAGGGCCGTAATAACCCCCAATTAGCACATTAAAATATATCAAAGACTTGTTTTATTGCTCCGGTATAAACAAGACCTCCAGGAACACCTTATATTGCCGAGACAGCACCGGCGGTCTCCCTTCCAGAGCCAAGTTATGCAACACCCTTAAAACCAGCTATTAGTCGGAGTTAGACACGCTTTTTTTTCCTGAGGCATAAATTAATCATGGGTGATTCTGTTCCCTCTGCTGAAACATCTGGTGCCAGGCAAGGAGGAGGGGGCCAGAGGTGCAGCCCAGCCTCCTCTTCCCAGGCTGCAAGAGCAGCATCACCAGCTCCCATCCCCGGTGAGGACAAAGCAAAGGGGTGATGTGAAGATGAAGGGAAAAAATAGACCAGGAGCCCACCTTTGCTCTTACAGCTAGGCGTTGCAGTAAGCGTTAGCTGACCAGCATCTTCTCCCAACGTTTGGGAGCAGGCAACAGCAGAGGCAGGGGCTGGTGGAGGCTGTCTCCCACCCCAAGGCAGTGCCCGATGGATGTGTGTTGGCCACCCAACAGGAGATACCAATTTTTCTGTTGACTTCTGTAAGTACCTGGAAGGTAAACAGGCGTACGCCTTTCCCAAAGTCATGATTGCAATCCCCCAGGGAGACTCATTTTCAAATGATCTTGTTAGACATTGTTAGGAATTGATATATTTGCATAGCATGAATGTTAAAACTCAGAAAGAACTCAAATGCCAATTAGAACTACGGTATTCCCCCCCCCCCCCCC
>NW_009632211.1:91338-103244 GCF_000690535.1 Cariama cristata
CCCCTAATGAATCAGTCATAAAAGAGCAGCTCCAGGTGTTTTTCCCCAACTTAACACCAGCAGAAGTCTATCGTTATTAATCTTGATGACCCAAGTGTCATCACCATATGCAGATTTTTTTCAAGGTGATGGAAGACTCGAAACAATTCAAGACGCAAGGCAGAGGCACAGCAACCAGTTCGCTAAGGATCGTTCCCAGGGCCTGGGGACCACCGTTGGGATAACGCAGGCTTGAAACACAGCCTCTAAAGCAGGGAGGGACACCGACAGATAGGCTTTATTTCCTTCTCCTCAATTTAAAACTGTACTGAAATTTTCCACTACTTCGTTCATTTTTTTTTTCCTTCTGTTCTAGTCTGCAGAACAGGCCAGGAGCAAAGATGATTATTATTTTCTCTTTTGATAGAGGTGCACTCTCTTGACAAAACAGTTTCATCAACTTTACCAAAACCACACTTTGGGGTGCTAACCCCGCCAGACTACTTGGCTGAGGACCCCCTTGCTGCAGTGAGCGCAGCTGCAGCGTGCAGATGGGACTGGCCATCACAGAGACTTAAACACCGGAATTTAGAGATCCAGGCAGATGCTATGCCCCATTTTAGCCTGCCAGCTACTCCTGGGACATCATACTTTGCATAAAATCAGTAACAAAACCTGGAATTTCTTTTCAGAAAACAGTGAGAAAGTGATGAGTCAAGCAAGACTGGGCCCATCTCTGAGCCAGAGCAAATGCACTTGCTGAGAAACGTTCATGCCAATGCTTGGAGGCAAGAAATACTGCACCGGGTGTCAAGGGATGCCATCGGGAAAGTAAAAGGCATTGCAAACAAAAATCAGATGTGTGCATCGCAGACAGGTGGATTGTGTTATGTTAATGGAGAAAATACACTTACCTGATGCAGCGGGGAGGATTTGTGCTGATTCGCATTTTCTGCATCCCGGGAGCCGAGCGATTTGTGTAAGCAGCTTCACCGCAGCCCGGCATCGCTGGCAGCGGGCATTCAAGCTGGCATGGGTCTGGCTGCACCACCGGGTGCTACTAGGCACGGGGCACCCACCCCTGCATCGCACGATGGAGAAAAACCAAGGAGGAAGAACCACGCTCCCACTTCAGGCTGCGTTTGCAAGGCGGCTGGGGTCGGGGTGAGAACAGAGCCCCGGGACGGGGACAGGGTGGCCGGGTGCACTCCGTGTCCCCGGGGAAGGTCCTGGGCTTTGAATTTTGTTCCCCACAGAGGCTTTGCCAGGGTTTCCTGGCAGCTCAGCGTTGATGGGCACCGGTTACGGTGCAAAGGGTCCTTCTGGCACCTTAGAGAGGAGCGGGGTGTGCAGGACTCGTGGGCAGCCCCTTGTGCCAGCAAAGCCTGGGTAATACTGTGCAGGTGGGGACGATGGGCACATCTCAGCCTCGCAGCCGCCCCAACCTGCATCCAGGGAAGCTGCTGCTCCATCACGAGCCTGCCAGCTCCAGCTGGTCGACAGGGCATCGTGGAGCTGCTCTGAGCCCTCCTGGGAGGAAATCAATCAACTTCACGGTGATTAATTACCCTGCAGTAGCTGCTGGTGTGGTGCTTCCTCGGGACGGGACCAGGCAGAGGTACAGCCATCACCGGGGAAAAACGTGTGCACGGAATCAGCTCGAATCAGCAGCACCCAATTCATCCATCCTGCTACAAATGATGATAAAAACCCAAAAAAACAAACCTAAAAATATCTTCCCTAGGGAGAAGCATGGGCAGTGTTTAAGCTGATAAGACAGAGACCGAGGAAAGGGATGAAGAAGAAAACCGTCCTTCGACTTAAAAGGTAGTGTTTCAGATATGCAGATTTTTAATACACTTTTGAAATTCTCTAATAAAAATACTGTTAAATATTAATTATATTGCTATTTATAAATCTATACATAATTAATAGGAATAATTAATGTAGCAAGGATTGGTTAAGAACTTTCTTCTAAATATTTGAATAGTGAAACATAATTATGTTTTGATGTGAAAATGTCAGAAATGTACTGAAGTGTTTTTACATTATTGAAATCAGGGAAAGTTACTGGGAAATACCAGCTTTGGGAAACGGGCCATTTCACCTTATTCCACTTAACTTTTGGATTTTTTGTGCACTCAGCTGCCTTAGTATGGCAAAAGTCGTAGAAAGCAATAGCTGTTGACACAACACGTTGTATTTCATCATTATTGCGGACTACAAACATCATTATAACCCAGTTTGAGATTCCCCAAGTGTTGATGAGCTTTGAACCGAATTCCCCAGGCGTTTGCCGTACGGGCTGCCTGGGGAGCACGCGGCTGCGGTCCCGGCAAGGAGCAACCTTCAGCCACACTTCTGATTTTGCAACCCGGGCAGCGGGTTGAAGCCTGGAGAATGCTGCTGGAAAAGTGCTGGTTAACTACTTGAGCAGATGCGGGATTGTGTTTATTATCTATTGAGTTTATTCTACCTTTTCCCTTTGCTTTAATTGCGGTTTCAAGGGCAGTGGCTGAAGACGTGCTGAAGTGGATCGCCGAGTGTGTGAATGCTGTCAAGGGAGGCAGGGGCCAGCACGGAGATGATCACATCCATCTCCCCGCTCTGTATCCTTGACACGTTTTCCCTCCCCTCTCACACCTCACAGTTGAGGATGGGTGGGCAGAGATCCCAGGGCACCCAGATCCATCACCCCAAGGACATCCCAGCCAAAGCCACCACCCAAGGCAGGTCCGTCCATCACCAAGATGCCTCTGCTTAAATCCTTAAACCACCTTTTCTTTTTTTCTCCCCTCCTCAATTTTTTCTTAAAAACCTGGAATAACTTGTGCCATCCCTGGGGCACGAGCAGTGCCCTCCCAACGGGACGTTGGCAGAGCTCAGAGAAAGGCACAGCAGTGGCCGAGGACAGACCACATGAGTCGTGGGAAGCTCATGGAGATATTTGAAATATTTTGCCGCTTTGCCTCTGTTTGGTGAGATTTCACGGGAAACAGATGCCAGGCTGTTTGCTTCTGGAATTTGTGACCTCTGCCGCATTTGAAGTGAAAATGCCGTGGCAGGCATGCAGACACACGCTCTACTTAATGATTAGACTGAGGAGAAACAGGAGAGATGAAGGGAAGTGCTTTATTTAATTCCCAGTCTTGGGAAGCCTGCTGAGATGCTGAGCGGGATTGCTCTGTCTCTCCCAGTAGCATTTTTGGGTACCGTTGGGCAGATGCTGCACCCACTGCCCTAGGCCACGTCCCTGGGCGAGACGAGGGGCACAGCTCTCTGAGGCTCCTGTGCATGCAGAATAACTGCCACAGCCTTGCTGTATAAGTTTGGGAGGTTTTTGCACTGAAAGCCATGCGAATCACACATTTTTCTTTTCCAGGAGACCATAGTACATGCTTTTGCACTTAGTCAAAAGGCTTTTCTACCTTAAAAGTGAGATTAGCGCCAAGGGAACAGTGAATCCCAAACAAATTTTATTTCCAAATGGTCTTTTATACCCACTCGCTTTGTCCTGAAAACCTCCTGGTTGGCTCCGCTGCCTTGGTTTGTGTTTGCTGATGAATACGGCCATTTAGCAATTGCTGTGCCGGGGGGTGAGCCCTTTCGCAAGGCTCCTCCCGGGTCCCAGCCTGGCATGCAGGGAAAGAAATCTCGCCGAGTTGCTGGATGCTGAACTGCCTCTGCTTTCAGTAAAAATATTGTGACCTCCTGCTAGGGAAATTGCATTCGTGAAAATTGGCTTCAGCTGGAGGCTGTAATGCTGTCTTCATCGTGGCACCGGCTCCGTGTCGGCGGTCGGGATCTCAGCCCCGCGTCTGCTCCCAGTCCCTGCCCCTCCTGTCTGTGTTTCGGACCGGTGCACTGGGATAAGCGACATCCCGAACGTACTGCCATTCAAAAGGCTGTGCAGTCGCCAGTACCGCTCCGAGGACTGAACACAATTTAAACTATCAATGGCTTCTACACCTGACATTGCAATGGAAAGATGTGTCTTTGACCTTGACCAACCATCTCACCTTTCAGTAAGGAGTTAACCTGAATTGCAAGAGGGTGTGTTGCAAGCTGCCATTGCGGCTCCCTCTCCTTGAGGGTAGCGTGGCTCAGCGGGGACTCCCACGTCAATGGCAGTGGTCGAAACCCCCCCTTGCCGCAGGGTGAGGCGGGGCGGACGGTGCCATACGCAGCCATACATCACTCTCACGGCACCGAACCCTCGCAGCGTGGCAGCACGCGTGCGGGAGCTCATCCAGTCGCCTGTTACCATTGCAGAGCCTCAGTGTTAGACAACCTTATCAGCCTGGTGCTGATAAGAAGGTGGTGTAAAACACGAGGAATTTAGTAGAGCGTGCAGAAGTCGTGTTACAAAATCATACATTTTACCATAATGCAATCTTTATGCAGATCTCGGCAAGAGGCTGGGCCTGCTCAACCATCAGTCATGGTGAAAAATGAAAACTTTCCAAAACTTTTGCACGTTAAAGAGAGGTTTGCAGTTTGGATTCCCGGTTTGGTTGCTTTTTAAATGTGTAACATGACTGATTATGTCTAAAACTGAATGCTTCAAAGGTCTTCTAACTTTCTGGAAGATTCATAGCATAGCTCCCTCATGTTTTTTGAAGACTGAAATATATGTATTTATTGCACTTTAAGTGAAAGTTAGTATCTCACAGCCAATTCCCTATAACTGCTCCTCTGTCCTAAGGCACTTACTGAGGACTGCTTCTGCTCAGCTGATACATTACCATATAAAAGGGGAAAAAAAAAAGACCTTAAAATTCGGACATCTGTCTCTGGTGAGTTTTTCTTTGGTTCTCAGAAAGCAGTAACAGAGACAGACCTCCCCCAGGCCTGTGCAAAAAGAAGGAGTTATTCTGGCTGTCCCGCTATTGCTGCCAAAAATCTTTGGCTACGTCACTGCCTGAGTATCTCTGTCTCAGCAAGTCAAGAAATGCCCTTTGCGGCTCTCAGCCACCCACGAGGGCCTGTCCAAGAGCTCTGCAAAGCCCAAAGGGAGATTTTTTTTTCTCCTGATTTTGTGGACTCTGGACTTCCCCCATCCCTGGGCTCCGCACTGCATGAGGCTTTTCGATGCAGTGATGTCTCCAACGCTCTGCATGCTGGAGGATGCACCTGTGCTTGCATCTGGCTTGACCAAAACCTACGGCGAGCATCCCTGCATCCCTGCAGATGCTTATCTTATTCCAGGGGATGTTGAGGGAGCTGAGGCCGAGCCATGTGCCAAGCTTCTGGCTACCTGAAGTTAGAGGAGATGAATCCTGAGTCAGCGCAAAGAACTGTACCAGACAAGATGCCACATTCTGCCATGGCTGGTCCCATCGGCCTCCGGTCGCAGGCTGAGCACCCCCCCAGCACCCTTCCCAAGCCGCGGGGGCCCAAAGCTGTGCTGCAGCCTGCGGACATGAGCCACTGTCGGCAGCAATAACCGCTCCGTCCTTCTGATCTGCCTCCTCTCTTTCTCCAAATGTTGCAGACGATCAAAACTGGGTAATGAACGAGCAGTCAGCATTTGTGCTTGAGATGTATTTAAAAAGGTTAAAGCAAAACAGATCAAAACATCCTTTATTCTACAACCATTTCCCCAAAGTAACACGTTAGCCCTAAGGTAAAAATCAATGTTCAAAGCCTGTACCAATTTTCAGAAAGATAAATGCTGTGTTTAATACTTTGCAGCGATGATTGTTCAAGAAGCTGTCCTTGGTGTATACGAGACGGTACCAACATTTCCCAATTAATGCCTATGCATTAGTAACGCAGCCTCTCAACTGGCACACAATTTGAGGAGAGACACTTCAGAAAGAGATAAAACAGGTACAGGTGAGGACTCACTTTAAAACTGTTCACACCAACAGTTTTAATGGATACTGACACGTCAGGTTTGTAAACCCAAGTTTCCCTAGGACAGATGCAGGAGGAGCAGGAGGGCACCTAGGAACTGGGCTCCCACGTCAAATTGAGACGGGTGGTCCCTGAGGATGCGCCAAGCACACGCTGCCCGGCCCCACCACCCCATCAGAGGACCTGTGCTGGGACCAGCACAGTGCCAGAGCACTGCTGAAGCCAAGCGTGTGCCAGTTTTGGTGACCTTCTCACGTCTTTAAAGAAAAAAAAAAAAAGAAAAAAAAAAAAGAGGCAGCATGTAGCTTTGAGTTGTAAGGAAAAGATCACTTTTGTCCAAAGCAACCTTGTGATATTTTTAAAAGGTGATCACAAGACATGAAGGCTCGCAATGGTAGCACAGCATCTTGTTTGGTTCCAGTTACACGATTCACAAACATTGTTCATTTGGGCGTAACCAGAAACACGTTCGACATCTCCTGCCTGCAGCCCTGCCCGCTCGCACCGTCGGACAACGCTGGTTCAGAGCGACAATGCCAGCTCTGACCCAATGGGTCACACCCCCCGAATCCCGCACTAGACCCCCCTGTATAGTAACAAACCCCCCACCTCTGCTCGGACAGACCCCACACGTGGGAAAGGGGGGCACAAATCCCACTCGGCACTTCTCCTATCACTCTCCTGTGCAACGAGAACGCCGTTTAGCTTTGGATGCAGCTCTGAAACCGAGCACAGATACGGGATGCCATAATGAAAAAGCCAAGGGGCATGGATTCTTGCTTCTTATTTCTTAGCAAACGCTAGGGTTCTAATTCCTTATTTTCAGACATTTCCCTGATTATGGCAGCCTAAAGTGCCAGGGAAAAGGAGGGATCACACGCTCAAGTGCTTTGCTGAGCCTTGCTGTCCGCAGCAGTTTGGGTGGCGAGCCCTGCCTGCCCGTCCTGGCAGAGCTGCTGCCTGTTCCTGCAGGGACCAGCTCCTTTAAAACGAAATGTTCAGCCGATCAAAATTGAAGCAATAAACAATTCTCTCAGCTCACAAGCACCCTGCCTAGTTAGCTAAGCATTTTCTGAGCTAAACTGGCTTTTCTTTCTTGATGGATCCCAAGTACGATAATTGTATTTGCTGTGATAAAAAGTCAAATTGCATAAAATTAATATTGATTCAAATTAAATCATTTATCTCCTTTCATTTTTCAGCTCCACAAATACAATTATTGCTTCAGCTATTACATACCAAATAAAACTACAAGTTGAAATTGCAGCTTGTTTTTGGGCTTTTGTTTTTCCCCCCTCCCCTGGCTCCTTCTCTCTTGCATGGGAGAAGGCAGTGCCTAAGCCAGCATCTCTTGGGATCTTCCGGAGCGTGCAGCATGGAGATGCCTTTCCCGGCCCCGGCAGGTCTGCGGCACACGGTCCAGCCTCAGACATTTTCAGGTGGGATTGCAGTGGGCAAGGCAGGGAGGAATCACCCAGAAGACCCAGCTCCCATCCATGGACTTCAGAGCTGGTTCTCTCCTGCTTTCCTCTTCCCTTCTGCCGCCTTCTCACGGCGATAATTGGAAAGGAAGGAAGGAGCTATAAATACCTCTTGAAATTAAAAGGAGAGTGTACAGTCTTGGCAGGGAGAGAGAACATCCTGAGGGTCCCGGCTCCTCTTCCCTCCACCTATTTCCAAGTGTTTACTTTGAAATTTTTCATTTGTCTCCTCCGGGAGTACAGACAAAATAATATTTGACAGCCCAGGAAAAATGTGGTTTCTATGGAGTGCTGTTTGCTTACACTAGGGATGAAAATTAGGCTTGGTGGGAAGCAGGTTCAGGCACTTGAAAGCCGTGCTCTTAAAAATGAGTAAGTCTTGACAGCGGGCCATCAGAAAAGATATCCTTGCTGCCCTCACCTCTGCCTGCAGCAAGCCTCTCAGAACAGAGAATATGACAACTGAACGGCTCCTGGATCCTGTGAACGCAGCCGAATCCCAATGTCCACCTGCGGGTCTGCCCTCTGCACAGCAGCCCCCTCCCCAGCATCCTCAGCATCCCCGCAGCATCTCTGCACCGCTGCCCGGAGAAACCCCGGGCTGGTTTCTGTCCCCATCACCAAGACCAGGTCAAGGGACCATCCTCCCAGTCAAAACCTTTTCTCCAAAGGCCAGAGAGCTGCCGATAAGCAGCACCGGGGCATCGTTGGCTGGAACCAGAGCTTGCTGGGGCATGGATTGAAGCAGAAAGAAAATGAAGCTTGCCTGGGTAGGAAATCACATATTTTTCCTGAACCTGGGCTTGTTCCAAGGCGAGTCCCTCGCTGCAGGGCAGCTTGCCAGGCCCAGACCCCAGCCTGGGAGGCAGGAGAAGTTCATTGGAGTGGAGGGGTTTCAAACAAAACATTTCTGGCTCATTGAAGCAGGGCTGTTCAGTGAAGGCATTTCAAATGAGCTCCGGCACTGAATAGGTTTATTTCTGTAAACTTCTGTGGATTCAGAGGCAGGGCAGAGCTATTGAAATCACTCTCACCAGGCAGATTTGGGTCTAAGCTGCTGTATAAAACTCCAAGTAATCACTTCAGGAGAGTGGCTGGGGCCGAGCTCCACTCCCAAATGCCTGAACCCAGCCCCGTGGGGAGCATCGCATGGGAACGAGGGGCGACTACGGACTCTGCCCTTGCACTCACAGTGTACCGAAATCCCAACCACAGTCAAATATTTATAACCAGGAGAAGCACAAGTCCTGCAGGATGAGGGTTTCGACAGAAAGGCAAAGCTGGGTTTTGCTGCGACCTACGAATAATTGATGGGCAATGCAGGAATGGCAAGACTGGTGCATCACCACCTTCTATGGCAGGCTGGCCCCCACTTGAGGGACCGTGGGCTGGCAACTGGGAAAGCCCACAGCAGTCCAAGCTCATCTGTCATACGAGTCTCAGGTTCAGAGAGTGAAGGAATTAGTGAAATTGGGATTGCCACGGCAAGCCCTCAGAGCCAACGGTTCCCACGGACGGCAGGTGGGTGAACACAGCGTTCACACCACAAGTCGTGTGTATGGGCTGAAAGGGTAACAAAACCCCATCCTACACCAATGAGCATTAGCGCCTCTTACACAACTCCCAGCCTGCTACACCCTGGCTTGCTTCTAACCCCACGCCGATGGCTGCTCTCCATCCCCTGCAGCAAGCGGAGGGAAGGCTGTGCAGCTGGGAAAAAGCATCTTATCATGGCTTAGCACCAGGACACACCACCGGTACCCCCATCTGCAGACTGACCTCCACCAAAGAGTGGTACCCAGACCACCAGCCTGCTCTGCCGGGACCCAGCTGGTGCTGAGCAGGCTGCAGACCTCAGCAGGAGCAGGGAAGGTTCCAGGCTTTAACAGGGATGGTGGAAGAAAGAAAGGACAGAAAGGAAAAGGAAAGGTGGTTATGCATTCAGTTCAACCCTGAATTGTTCTCCCATTACGTTCAGCAGAGCTTTACAGTGCTTAATTTAAAGCGCTGTTCCGTGCAGGGAACTCATAAAGCAACATGATCCATATTTATTCTCTCTTTTGATTCCAAGTGAAATTTTCCCATTTTGTAAGCTTAAGGAAAGGGAGAAAAGGTCTGTGCTGCTGCTGCCAGCTCTGTCAGTGGGTTGCACAGGGGGTCTGCAAGTAGCCCACGCTCTCCGCTTTGCTGAAGCACCTGTACAATGAAGAGGCTGCGGACGAACCACTGTCCTCGCCGACATCTGCCTCCGACTCCTGCCCTTCCCTACAGCTCCACTGCTCCTCCAGGAAAACAAAAAGCAACACCTCACAAATTTTTCCTTTTTTTTTTTTTTTTCCCCCAGTTGAATCCATCGTCAGCAGCTCGCAGCGCATCCCTCCCTCTGTGCCTCTCAGCCACTCTTCGGCCGAACTCCGCTCCTGCCTATTCTCTGATGCCTTCTTGTCCTGAGAAGTGAACATAAATTGCTGCCAGTTCCAATTAATGTCTTTCCGCACACAGCCAACTGAAAGGTTGAAAGAGGGGAAAGAATCAGGATCTTCGTATCTTTACAGTGTGTTTAACTTGTGTTAAATACCGTGCTACTGCTGAATTTGTAAGAAAGCATTCGGCAATTTGGTCTCCTTCATCTCCTCTTAGATGGGAACCAGGCTCTTCATGGAGAAGCCATGGAGAGAGCCTGCTTGCACAGGGGACTTAAGCAAGGCTTTGAAAGGAGATTAAACTTTATACAGAAGATAGACAAGAAATAGCAGTCACGGCAGTCTAGCCAAAGGTACTGAGCACGGTGTTTTGGCAGAACTCGGTGCTGCGATAGGATGTCTGACGCAGGCAAAACCCATCCTTGCCAGGAGATGCTGACAATGGTTATACAATTGGAAACTGAATAAACAAACCAAGCTACAATAACAAAATGGCCCCAGAAACACCTTAATCACCAGTTATCCCATCACAACAGCAATCTCCAGCTCACGGAGTAGAAGTGTAACAACTTGGAAATGCCTTGCTGTGTTAGCTAAGGAAGATGGGAAACCCTATTTCATTTCTTTGGAAGCATAAATAACTCCAGCAGACTGAACTAGACAAGGAAAAGCTTTTATCGGGGGCATTGATTAATTTTATCAGTTTTGCATTTGATTGCTCAGGCTCGGTAGCTAATTAGCACACACAATATCCCTTTGAAATGGCATTAGGCTGCAACCTAAGCCAACAGAAGCCAAAAACAAACACAGCTCAATCCAGACATGTTCTGCCCTATTATTTTTGATTACCTTCCTGGTCTGCCCTCAGACCCTGCCGAGGGGCATGTGCTTTTGATTGACCAGATAGATGCGGCTGTAATCTCTCTGGAAATGCACATTTAAGGAATTTTAAAATCAGGATTAGCTCCATAAGTAGTCCTTAATGACTCCTTTGCAGCTGTTACAATGCTTATGTAAATATTGCGAGTGAATATTTAAGGCTTTATTAAAGAGAAATTCACTGTGGTGTCCATAAGGCATTGAATATCTCCACAAATCCTGCTGCACAGGTTGGCTCTCTGAAACACAACCATTGCCTGCCTGTTCAGCTCTGTTTCAGCGGTCCTCACCTCCGCAATCCTTATGCAATTGCAAATAAACCACCAGAGGCATCCTTGGGAGAGATGCAAGCGTCTGAAGGAGACCTGCAGTCTTTCTCTATCAACTTTTGAATCAAAATTTAGGAATGATGTCCAAGTAGGAGAAGAAAAAAGTTAAACTAAAAGGATGAAAGAAAATGTGATAGCATCCGATATAAATTAACATTGCAGGTTAGGAATAATATATATACATCACTTCTAGCAGCTCTTTTGTGACAAAGCTGGAGGAACATGAAAACAGCACTGTGTCTTCTAACAAGACCTCAAACCTGCCAGAAGTAGCTGTAACCATGAGAAGAGTCTTTGGCATTTTCTCTGGACACATGAAGAGAAAGCCAAATTAATTCAGATTAATCTTCACTTGAAAAGCCACCTCTCTGTAGGATATGAGCAACAGATGGATGGAGAACAGGAGCACCGTGAACTTCCAGAGTGCTCCCGGAGCATCTCGTACCACCTGGGCATCACAGTGCCATGCAAATTCTGCCGGCGATGGGCTGGCCGGTGCCCCACAGCAGCAAGATCCCAGTTGGCTCCTTGGTCAGCTCCCCAGCTTGGACTCAATGAGTTTCATCTGAAGTGTGTGTACAGGTGCCTTGGTTTTAGCTGGGATAAAGTTAATTTTCTTCCTAGTAGCTGGTACAGTGCTGTGTTTTGGATTTAGGATGAGAATCATGTTGATGTTTTAGCAGGATTTACACTGTCAAGGACTTTTCAGCTCTCAGCCCACCCCACCAGAGAGGAGCTCCCCAAGGAGCTAGGAGGGGACACAGCCAGGACAGCAGACCTCAACTGACCCAAGGGATCTCCCATACCATACGGCGTTGTGCTCAGCATATAAACTGGGGAGGGGGAAAGCTGGCCAGGGGCCACTGCTTGGGAACTGGCTGGGCACTAGTTGGTGGCTGATAAGCAATTGCATTGCACATCACTTGGTTTGTATATTCCAATTCTTTTATTATTAT
>NW_009632212.1:0-1890 GCF_000690535.1 Cariama cristata
CACGGGGTAGCCGTGCATCTTGTGTGGCAGTAAACAGTTAAACCAAGCATCTTTCCTTACCTTGAGGTTTTTTGCAAGCAGTAATTACCAACAAAAGGTTAGGCAGCTGATCGTTCAGCACACTGAGCCCTTCGTTTAATTCGTTTCTATTGTTCTCTCTTAGGCTTTACATAACATCTATGAAGATAGAAACTGACTTCCTGACCTGACTTACTAAGCTGTGTCCAGAGTCTTTTTGTGAGGAGTCTTGGCACGAAGATGAGTACCATCAACTCACAGTAAGCTCCTGTTATCTGCAGCTCTATGCAGTTCTGTTATATCAGATAGCAATCATTTGTATGTTTGGAATGAGTTAAGAACTCAGATCACCGTTTGTGTTTTCCCTCGGGTTCTTGTGATCCATCATACTTGCTTTCATGTATATGTACGTTAGATTACCAGTGCAAAGAGAGAAATTAAATGTTTGTTCACCAAGTCTTTTTAAAGGTAAAAACTATACAAATGCTTCTTTAGTTTTTCATTAGGTACTTCAGAGAGATGGTTGCAGCCGTTTACTGAAGTAGGCGGATTGGCATAACCAAATCTTCAAACTGATTGGTTTGGTGAAGTGCTGTTTGCAATAAAAGTAGTGAAATGTTTTGGGAATATTACAGGAATGATATTTTGATATTGATAGAGTTTTATAACAGATCTCCTGTGTATTTAATGACACTGGACAGAACAGCTTACCTTAATAACGTCTCTGTTGAAATTCTTAAGTATATTGCTCTCTAACACAAATTTTCCTGGCTTATTCAGGGATGATGAAGATACCTTTAAAATACTTATTGCTACTGATATTCATCTTGGCTATTTGGAGAAGGATCCAGTGCGTGGAAACGATACATTTGTAACTTTTAATGAAATTCTGGACCATGCTCAAAAAAATGAAGTAAGTACTGCTTTTTGGAAAATGAAGGAATGAGACCGTGGAAAATGCGTTCCAACCTGTGCAAAGCTGTAAAGCTTAGTCCTGGTGCAATCTTTAGTAATATCAAATTACATGACTAAACCAAACTATTTATTGCAACCAGTTGCGTTTCTGTTTTAGTAAAAGGAATGCCTATTCCTTTGTGAGGGCGTTCATATTAAATTGTGACCCTGGTGTTTTCAGATTGCCTGCACCAGTTCCAGTTGTATGGAGAGGGTTTGTCACTGCAAAAAGGGAATATTATTGGCGAGAGTGAGGGTAATGATACAAAGTCTTCAGGCAGCTCAGAAAGTAGAAAAAAAAAGTTAGAAATGTTTAAAGTGTTGTTAAAGAGGTGAGTCTCTGAGGCGAGCAGCTCTGGTGCTGGCAGAATTGGCAGTGGAACGCTCCAGCATGGTGCACAACAGAGCATCTTAAACCAGGGACACCTCAAGGGGAGCCAAGAGAGCTGCTGGGAGTCTGCAGTGCTCGCGACAGCAGCTGACAGGACCTGGGCAAGGCCAGAAGCAATGGCAGCCAAGCCCCCCCCAAGTATAAAAGAAGCCCCTGGGGAGCACTAGTGACCAGAGTGGGTATGGCAGGGCAGTTTGTGCGGCAGTTTGTGTGCGAAGGTGAGCAGGAAGGGCACTGAAGCTCTGCCAGCTCGACCAGGGAGCAATGGTATCCCCCCCAAGCAGAAAGCCATGGCCTCTCTAAGCTCTGCACCCACCACGAGTGATGCAGTGTCATCTGGTGGGAACACGCTGCCGCCTCAGTGCCAGGCTGCTGGCTGGGCCCTGCTCTCACACCGGTACGGACAGTAGCAATGAGCACAGCAGTGGGAGGTCTGCCCAGGGAGAGGAGCTCCTCCACTCAGGGACAGAGCTCCGGGAGGAGGGGAGTAGGTTAAGGAGTATCGAGGAGTGTGAGAGAGAGACAGA
>NW_009632212.1:1980-3481 GCF_000690535.1 Cariama cristata
GGGGGGCAATGGCAACCAGTCCCTGCCTGGTGCAGCAGACCTATCTCCTCTGTGACTGCCCCACCTGCCCAGGGGACCTTGCATCACAGGTGTGAGGCTCTACAGGTGGCACCGAACAATAACGAGGACGATGGTTCCTCTAGCTTGAGGTGTCACCAAGGTTAAGGTGGCCTATGCCCTGCGTCAAAATTGCTTTCCTAGAGAAAAGATGGTTCAGTGTCATAGGAAACTCCCTTCTGATGGGAACAGAAGGCCCAATATGCTGACCGGACCCACTTCTTTGGGAAGTCTGCTGCCTCCCTGGCGTAAAGATGTGAAGAGAAAGCTTCCTACCCTGGTACAGCCCTCAGATTATTATCCATTATTGATTTTTCAGGTAGGCAGCGATGAAGGTGCAACGAGAAGTCCAGGGGCAATCAAGAGACACTTCATGGCCTTGGGATGACTGGTTAAGGGATCAGGATCAGGGAGAGCACAAGCAGTGTTCTCCTCTGTCCTTCTAGTTGCAGCGAATGATGTGAGCCAACAGATCAATACCTGTCTCCAAACCTGGTGTCACCAGCAGAATTTCAGGTTTTTTGATCATGGGTTGGTTGACATGACACCAGGCCTGCTGGCAACAGATGGGATACAGCTGTCTCGAAGGGGGAAAAGGATCTTTGCAGAGGAGTTAGCAGTGCTCATTGAAAGAGCTTTAAACTCGATTTGAAGGGGGAAAGGAATAAAACCAGGCTTACTAGAGATAAGCCTGGAGGTGGCATGCCAATGTTTGAGGGACGGCGTGCTAGTGAGGTCCTTCCGTCTGCTCCGTGATGTGCTGAGTACACTGGAGAACATTTGAAATATCCCTGTGCTAATGGGTGCAACACCTTAGCCATGTTAGAAATCATGGAAGCGCCTGAGCATGGTCACATAGGAAGTGGGGCTTCTCACCCCAAAAAGGTGGTGGGATCAATGGCCCAACTGAAGTGCGTCTACACCAATGTGCGCAGCATGGGCAACCAACAGGAGGAGCTGGAAGCCAGTGTGCAGCAGGAAAACTATGACATAGTTGCCATCATGGAAACATGGTGGGATGACTTGCACAACTGGAGTGCTGCAGTGGATGGCTATAAACTCTTCAGAAGGGATAGGCAACGAAGGAGAGGCGGTGGGGTAGCCCTGTGTGTTAGGGAGTGTTTTGATTGTCTAGAACTTAATGATGGTGATGATAGGGTTGAGTGTTTATGGCTAAGAATGAGGGGGAGGGCCAACAAGGCAGATTTCATGGTGGGAGTCTGTTATAGACCACCCAACCAGGATGAAGAGGCAGACAAAATATTCTAGAGGGGCTGGGGGAAGTCTCACAATTGCTAGCCCCTGTTCTCCTGGGGGACTTCAACCTACCAGATGTTTGCTGGAAATACAATACAGTGGAGAGGAAACAGCCTAGGGGGTTCCTGGAATGTGTGGAAGAGACCTTCCTGACACAGCTGGTGAGGGAGCCAGCTAGGGAAGGTAC
>NW_009632212.1:3502-3783 GCF_000690535.1 Cariama cristata
CTGGTGGTTGTGAACAGAGAGGGACTTGTGGGTGATGTGATGGTTTGAGATGGTTTTGGGCACAGCAATCATGAAATGATAAGAGTTTTTGATTCTTGGAGAAATAAGGAGGAGGGATCAGCAGAACTGCTCCCTTGGACTTCTGAAGGGCAGACTTTGGTCTGTTTAGCGGTCTGGTTGACAGAGTCCCTTGGGATGCAGTCCTTAAGGGCAAAGGGGTCCAGGAAGGCTGGGTATTCTTCAAGAAGGAAATCTTAAGGAACAGGAGCAGGCCGTCCTTA
>NW_009632212.1:4290-4673 GCF_000690535.1 Cariama cristata
GGAGGGAGCGGGCGGAATTGCTCACCAAGCCACTTTGCATCGTTTATCATCAGTCCTGGCTAACTGGGGAGGTCCTAGTTGACTGGAGGTTAGCAAATGTGATGCCCATCTACAAGAACGACGGGAAGGAGGATCCGGGGAACTACAGGCCTGTCAGCCTGACCTCGGTGCTGGGGAAGGTTATGGAGCAGATCATACTGAGTGCCATCACACAGCATGTACAGGACAACCAGGTGATCAGGCCCAGTCAGCATGGGTTTACGAAAGGCAGATCCTGCTCGACTAACCCAATCTCCTTTTATGACAAGGTGATCCACTTAGTGAATGAGGGAAAGGCTGTAGATGTTGTCTACTTCAACTTTAGTAAAGCCTTTGACACCATT
>NW_009632213.1:0-8990 GCF_000690535.1 Cariama cristata
GTAAAGCAGACCCTGGTTTAGTAATCAGTTGAAAAAATTAGTAAACAATTAGAAACAGGTTTCATGGTAAATTTAAGTTGGGGGTTTTTCCGAGTTTGCCTCAGATCTACATCTTTATATTCACAAAAGGAGGAAGATCTCTTTGATTCTTTTTGCTGCCTTGCAAAAAGGTATCAGAGAACAACATCTGACAAAAGTCTATGTAGGATTACAGAAAGCTTGCGGCTCAGTCCACTTCTGTCTTGGATAGGGGTTGTCCAGCGGGAACAAAAGGAAAGACCCTTGTCGCTGAGCTGATGGACATTAAAAATGTACCTGTCCACAGGATAAAGCCTTAAAGTGTCCCCAAATAACAAAGGACGGTAATGATGTGCTTTTATAAAGTAAGTCAGTGACTGATTCCAGTTCCACAGATAGACACTTGCAAAAAAGAGAGTCTAATGGCAGAAATGTTTAGAATAAGTGAAAGGAATGAACTGGAAATGTAAAAACAAGAGAGTGAGCTTGTCTGATGTGCACCAGATAGCTATAATCCACAGTTTCTATAAAGGCAAACGAGGGGGCAGCTCAGCTGCAAGCCTCTTCATCTCAGCGGGGTTAGCACACTCTGAAAGAATTCAAGCTCTTACCTAGCCCGGTTTCTTGATGGAAAACTAAAGCACCACATTTTTGACTCTGGAATTTGTATTTGAGAACAGCAACATTCCCTGAAGCACAGCTGATATTTTTATTAGTCTTAATCAGATCTCTCTCTTCATTCCTCCTCATTCTTTTGAGTTTCCATTGAGCTTGGTAGCAGCTTGCCTTTATAATTTGATCTATTTCTTTCAGTTATAATACTCGCCCCGTTATTAATTCAAGTCTTGAATGATAAGATCTAACTCTAAGCTATTTGACTTGAAAATGAGAGCAAAGGTTGTCATGTTTCACTTGTGTAACCTTAACCATCCCTTTCACTCTCGTGCCAAGCAGACGTTTTCTGTGACTGACTCTAGACTACCTTCATTTTCCTATCAGCCCATATATCAAAGAAATCCTCTCATACCACAACTTCTGCTTGATTTTTTAATAGCCAGCCAGTTCTGAAATAAATCCCCACCTCCACACTCTCTTGGGTTTCTACATTAGAAAGCTTCTGCATCTTCTAACTCTACAGAGAATACTGCACCACTTGCTGCACTTGCACACAGCCACAGTGCTGCTTTTCAATCCGTGACTCACCGTTTTCCCTGGAAACAGTATTAGAACAGCCACATTTAGGGTTTTTTTACAATTTCCAGCTTTTTAGCCGGCTTCACTGAAAACCAGGGTGAATCTAAGCTCAGGACAGTAAAGAACAGCAAGAACATTGTGCCCTTAGGGCCATGCCAACCACTCCTTACTCCAAACCAGAAGAAAACCAGTGGATTCCAGATTCTCACTTACATCTTCTTTGGTTGACATGCTCTTGCCTTGATCTGCTTTAAAAAAGGTTCTTTGATTTCTGAAATAACACTAAGTGTCATTTCCTTTCATTCCCCCATAATCAAACAGCAGCGACAGCAAGACCCAAAGTCGGTAGGTAAACCTAGAGGACAGGCTCTACTATTCCCTTGGTCTGAGTCAGGATGGGTAGAAATGTTTGATGTTAATAAAAGGAGAAACACAGTCATCAGGTCCTTTGTCTCCACTTTGTCGTGCACAAGCAGCTCCAAAGCAGAGCCCTTGGGCTGACGCCGGGGAGGGCTGCAGAGCTCTCATGGGCACTTGCTCGTGATGTGGGCAGCCTTGGCTTCCCATCCAGAGGGTTTTCAGATGTCTACGAATACAATACGGACACTACAGGCTGTATCTCAGGCTCACCCTACACTTCAGGGAGCTCCTGGGAGCAGTTGGCTCAGGTACAATATACACAGATATTCTCATGAAAGAAACTTCCAGTACATCTCCATAGTGCACACCTTTTCCCATTACCAGATGCTTTTGGGCAAGAGTTCAGACTGACAAGAACAAGCGAATGAAAGGAAATTTTCCTCTGTAACCATTCAAATGAGGGAGGGAACACATACAGCACCGTAACGTTATCTTGGTTTTGTCAGCCACAGCGATGCAAGAAAATGCAGTGTATTCCCACAGAAAACTCTGGCAGACCACCAGGATAGACCTGCCAAGGCCGCCTTCAGTGCACACAGCTCCACGCGATGGGCTGGAAGTAGGGGCTGGCCATGGTCCTTCTCTTCATCCTGCCGCCGCATCTGTGCCGACTTCGCTGCCGTCCCTGGTTACAGAACGGTTTGACAGCCAGTCACGCCAGCGGGACAAAGTCCTTAGCACACCCTTTGTTCCTGATGGACTTCAGAGGCCAGGCAGGCACGGGACCACCTCCGGACCCAGCAGCTAATCCTTTCCTAGGAGATGACTGTCACAAATACAAGCAGCAGCAAATCTTATAAACCCTTCACTCCTGGCTGCTTTGCTCCTGGCAACCAGGGATGGAAATCTGTTCACCAGTCCCAACCAGCTAACGCTGGGCAGCCGGACCAAGAGAGAGCCTCGGAGGTGCCGCCACTTTTTGGGGACGTTGGCAAAGGGCTGCCAGGAGCTGAGAGCCCCTGCGAGGCAGAGAAATGTTGGAGACACGTCTCATCCCCGGAGGCAGAGTCGGACCCTTAGAAACACAGGGTTTGCTTATTCCCTACCTTCCTTTCTGGTACAGAATGGAGCCTTTTTCTGCAGAAAAGAGGAGGAATTTCGGAGCGACTCTGCAGGGAGGGGAGGACCAGGCGATGCCAGGAAGGGTGCGAGACGGGGCCCTAAACCACACGCCCAGCGCAAGTGTTTGGCGGTGGCTTGGCAGGAGAAGCCCTGGCTGGGAGGGAGATTTTAAAGCATTTTTGCCACCAGAAGGCAGCGGGGAGCTGCAGATGTGAACAGTGGGTGTTGGGCAGGACCTTCCCCTGGGAGAAAGAGCAGAAGGAGCCTCTCCCTCTGCTGTGCCTGGTTATAGTCCTCTCGTTCAGCCACCTTTGCTGTCCTTAGGAAATCACAGCAGGTTGCAGCTTACAAAGAGTCTCGTTATCATTTTCTTTGGAAAATAAATGTGTATCAGCCTTTTTTTCTGAGTAACAGCTGTATGAGACAGGAAAATAAAACCATCAGAATAGGAAGATGGGGATGGTCTCCACAGGCTGGGGTGCAGAAGCAGCCACAGGGCAGGAAATGGGTCGGCGGGGCCTTAGCTGCGCGCGTTGCAGCCCCTCCGGCTCAGCAAGCAGTGTCCTACCTGCAAAGGGAGGGATCCCAGCCTGGGATGAACATGCCGGAGATCTCCCGGCTGCTCCTTAGGGCAGAACATCCCTGTGGTTGCGCAGGTCACCTTCCCACCAGGCACGGTTAGGGCAGGGAACACCCCAAGCAGTGGAAGGAAACACAGACACTGCTGGGGTTCAGGGATCTGAAACCAGTCCTGCCAAGGCAGCCGGGAGGGAGCACCGCTGGCCAGGCCAAGGAGAGGTGCGAGGACCGGAGCTGCTGGTGATTGCAGCTCCTGCAGGGACTCCGGTGGGTTTGTGAGCTTAGTTAGAGGCTGGTGTCAGGAAATGGGTTTTAAGTAATTTCCACTTATAGGGAAATATTTTCACCTGAGTGATGACAAATTTACATTCTAACTGTGAAACGGACACAAATCCTCGGCACACAGAGACCTTCCTTGCCCCTCCATCTGCTGAAACCTTCCTGGGGAGAGCACAGGCATGAACCACCTCTGGCATGGACCCCCCCGAGCAGGGATTCTCCAGCACTGTTGTTGTTTTTGGAGCTAAATGTGCAAAGTCACTCTGCCCTGCAGCTCCAGTGTATGACAAAGTGGTTATTAGGGATACAGTGAGTGCACATGAAATCCTTGTTGGCCGCTTGCAGCCACCGTGGCCACAGTGCAGCTGTGCTGTGACCCTCCCTGTGGGCACGTGCTCTTCCTCGCATCTCACGCATGGCAGGGAAGGTGCTGTTTCTAGGAAGAATTCTTCCCTGCTAGGGTTGTTTCTCAGAAGCAAGTCCCTCCTGCACTTTACTGACTTACAGAACTCTTGATGGCAATTTAAGAGGTTGCCAAGCTCAATTTTCCACCTGGGCCATCCACCATAAAATGATGCTCCATAGCAAGGGCAACTGAACATAATGTATGTCCCACCTCGGCCATTCTGACTGATAGTGGAGTATTTCAGCCCATACCTACCTTCATCAGCAATTACACCGGGTGTTAGAAATTCAATTTCATAAGTCATTCGAGCATACCTCCATCTGTGCTGCTCCTAAAAAGGCCAATCTTGCTAATCCAGCTGAGATCAAACCGTGTGTCTTTTAGCTGATTTGCTTTCAGCTGGGACAGTACCCGACTCCATCCACGGCGCAGCCACGCGAGCACGAGGGAAGAAGCCACATGGAGAGTGGCACACTGGTAATATAAAAAAAAAAAACCAGGCTCAGTGTGAAACCACATGCGAGATTTAAGTGAAAACAGTACAGAACTGTAAAAAAATAAGGCTCAAAAACCAGCATGCAGAGTACCAACCACATCTGGGTTTCTGTCTTCCTTAAAAGAAGACAGTGATGAGTGTTTTTTGGTTAGATATAGACAAAGACCCACCAAAATGACTGAAATATTTGCCTCCTGCAATCCAGCCTCTTCAGCTCCAGGAACTGATCGTTGCAAGCGGGAGAGTGGTGCACACGGAGAGGTCACCGAGTTAAGTGCTGCTAATTCCCTGTTTATTGACTTCAGCAAGTTGGGATCAGGATGGCGCAGGGCTGTGAGGTGGCCTTGTGCTGTTTACGTGGCATGTCAGGAATGCGGCTTCTTACCACGATTTTTTCCTGTTTTTTAAGAAGAGGACGCAGTGGGGAAGGCAGGCAGGCAGCTGCCGAGAGGGAGCACCGTGCTGAAGCCAGCGCAGTTACCCCAGGGTTGCATTTGGCCCCAGATGCCTGGCTTCTCCTGCAGGGCTGTTCTCTGAAACCAAGGGGTGAGTGGGGGGCAGGTGGGGGGCTCCTGGGCAACCCTGGCCATGAGACCTCGCCATGCCCTGGAGCAATCACATGTTGGCATTGGAGAAAGAGAGGTTTCCTGCCTTCCTTCCTTCATAGGGTCAGTTTGGATCGTTGTCCTGCCCCTCTCTCCCCTAAATAATAAACCCATTTGCCTCTTTCCTTTCTCCCAGTGATATTCTACATTTTAATGGAATTTCACTTGCCACTGATCACACCCAATCAGTCTGTCAAAACTGAAGACATTGGGAAACTTGACCATTGAGAATTGAAAATGTTTTTTTGTTGTTGTTGTTCAAAACAAACAAACAAAAGCTTCCTTGGCAAAACAACTGCTTCCAAACAAACGAACAACAAGCCCTGAGCCAGACAACCCCTCGGCTGGCCACATGCAAGGCGGTACTGACTCACAGGGAGGTTGCGTGTTGCTGTACGGAGACCGGCCGCAGAGGAGTTAGCACGGAGCCACGAGCAGCTGGGGGAGAGCAGCTATTGTCAGTCACTATCGGCCGTGGCTGATCTGAAACACATGAGCTAAAGCGGAAAGACTTTCCGTTTCAGCACAGTGTTCTCTCTTTTGCCCGCGTTGCTAATAACACTCACAGTCCCTCTGGGTGCCCTGGATCCCAGCGAGCTCTGTGGACTGAGTGTTTTGTCCTTTGGAAAAAGTTTTGGGCACTGCTGATGCACTCAGGCCACTAAGGTGGTGGTAGCCTGTCGCTAGTGCTGGCAAGTCTTTAGTTGTTTGGGGGATGCTGCGTTTGCATCCAAAGAGTAATCTGCATTTCCCTAGTGAGGGAATAACTCCTGTTGCATGTGCTGCAGCCATGCTCAGATAAAAATGCCTCAAGTGTGAGACCCTCAGGGAGAACACAATTCTGGGGACATCTGAAGGCCACTTTCAAGCAAACCTACATCTGGTCTGTGAAAGGACTGGTGGAAGGGGGCACAGTGTGAACCAAACGGTGCCCAGCAAACTGGTGCAATGCCTAAGGGAGCCACAAAAGCTGTGTACAGCCCATGGAAACCATCAGGATTTCCCTAGCTTATGTCCAGACCAAACTTGCACCTATTGTCTTGTCTTGGGTAACTCTGAGCTTCTGCGTCTCAGAGTTTTCTGTAAAGTTCCTGTTCCCAAGGGCACTTCCTAGCTTGTGCGAGTGGTATCAGGTGGATGGGTTATCTTCTTCCACCTCAGTACTGTGTCTCCCTGTCTCCTCCCATCCATCTGCTAGTGCTCTGCTTCTGGTTCTCTGTTGCTTTTTCCCTTTTCTACTTATCTGCCTCCTCTTATGACAATCAGTTTATAACACTTCTTACATTCACATTTATTAGCTTTGAAAACAGCAGGACTTTCTTATTTACTTTAGACATTTAGTGTGTGTGTGTGGTCCCCCCGCCCCCATTTTGATAATGTCAGTGTATCTTTTCCTATCCTTTTCTGAGGCATGCTCTCCAGACATGTCATTGTAAAGAAATGTGTTTTCTATGAAAAGCATACCAGGGCGCATGGACATTGCCCCGTACAGAGATGTGCGCCTGTCTTCCCTCCTGCAGTTCAAAGTTTGAAAGAGCAGAAGTTCAGCATTCTCCTGCTGGTCATCTGCTTTGACTGCCTGCTATCTGTCAGTGTGGTATCACTAATGTCCCGTCACTCTGACCTGCTTGATTTTCCACTCACTTCTTGCCAGTTTTCCAGAGGAGAATGATTCTGAAAAGATCTACTACTAATGCTTGAAATGCAAGGAGAGCGCTAGCGATGTGGCAGTGCCCTGCAGGGATTAAGGAAGGAGGAATTCTTCAGAGATCGAGGTTAGAGGGAATTAAGAATGGAAAGTACCAGCTGAAAGCGTGGGAGGTTTCTCGGTCTGGTAACAGCCAGGGCAAGAAAAGTTCCCAAAAATACAATTATCCAAAGCTGTGGTTCATTTAGAAACTGAGGATTGCCTCTTACCCTTGAGCTCTGCGTGTTCAGCCTCTGCCAGCCTCGCCACACTGCCTGTTTTCTGCCTTTCCAAATTTACTGCCAAAATCAGAGAACAGCATGCTCGGCAAGTGTTTATCAGTGGAACGAGGCAAATTTCCTGCAGCAAAGCCTGAACACACCAAAATGGTTTTCCTTGACAATGCCGTGTATGCTATGTGGTATCTGCCATCCCTCTTTCTTTCATCGCCCCTGCCCTGGCACTCCATTGTCTAAAAATATCACCTTCTTGGCTGCCAAAGCAGTTAAATCTCTGTGTGTGCTGCTTCTGTTCCCTTTATCCCTCCTTTTTTTTTTTTTTCTTTCTGGATTCTCTCTCTCTCTTCTGTTGATTTTGTATTCCCTTTATCTAAGTTCAAACATCTCGAAAATCACAGTGTAGGATATGCTTTTTGTAGCTTCTTTTTTTTTCTTCTTTTTAACTTACTCTGTTCTGTTCCTGTCAATGACAAAGCAGCACAGGCAGGAGCGGGCGTCAGGGCTGCCTGCCTG
This sequence comes from Cariama cristata, assembly GCF_000690535.1. NCBI lineage: Eukaryota > Metazoa > Chordata > Aves > Cariamiformes > Cariamidae > Cariama > Cariama cristata. The sequence continues at coordinate 7,499 of NW_009632213.1, forward strand.
TGCCATGATTCAGCAGGTTGTAAAAGGAAGGAATGTATTCTTTTTTGGGAAAGGGTGGGAGAGAAAGGAGAAGCATGTGTGACAGGTATGTGTGGGTATATTTGACTTCCTGGTGCTTCCTGGTAGTATTATGCTGTCCTGTGAGTTATGCTGGAGTTAATACCCTGTTTCAAAAGAGATGCTTGAAAGATTTTTGGTGGAAAAATAGATTTTGCCTAGATTGAGAAGGGAGCCTGTGAAATTATACTGCTTTGTTACCCCTTAAAGTATTCCTCTGTGGTGTTTTTAGTTTCTTATTTAAAGCACTTGGTATCTCCTGTGCTGCCTGTTGTTTGTGGCTGTTTCCCTGCCTGTCTGCCTGCATTGTCTGTTCAGTCTTTGGGTGTAGCTCAGTCAACAGGGAGGTTTAGGAGCCAGCTTGGTGGCTTTCTGGAAAAAATGTGAGCTTTTGATTCCAAACTTCAGTGTAAACAGGGATTTGCTGATTTCATTTATGCTGAGCCTTATTTCTGAACGCTGGGGCCCTGCTTGCATTGTCCTAACGCAGTCGAATTTTCTCTGTGGGGAGAGTTATGTTGCTGACTCATTGCATCAACTCAATTTATGTTTACAAAACCCTCTCTTTTCTTTCTTCCTTCTTCCCACTCCTCCTAGCAATATTGAATTTGGTATTCCTACAGAACACCTCCCATCTGCTGGACCAGGCTGCAGCCCACAGACTACATGGAAGCTTGCTTTAAACTGGGTAGCTCAAATACAGCTTTCCATTTCCATCCATCCTGATAGGAAAATGGGAGTCTGCCTTCCTCATCGCGGGGCCTTGTTCGCTGCCATCCCACTCTGCTGTACATAAGCAGCAGGAGACAGGACCCCTGAAGTTTAATTTGGCTCTGACAGTTACTCGCCTGTTTCCGTGCAAAACAGTTCCCTCCTTCAGCCTCTCCTACCCCCTCAGTACTGCAGGGACAGCTATTTTCTGCATTTCCCTGGACTTTTGTACTTGTCCCATGTCTGAATGTTAAGTATTTACACAGTATTTCACCTCACAGAAATACATTTTGTTAATTTTGGAAAGAGAGCATGGCTTCAAAACTTCTCATTATTATACAAGGTCTTTAACAAGTGGCTGCCTGAGCAGCACTGCTACATTCTGAACGCATTGGAGCATGTGTCACTTTAGTTTTCTTAAACCCTCAGCTTGTAACGGAGCAAAAAAGACCAGATATACTGAACTTTCTGAATAGGCAGGAACGTTTGAAAAGCCTTTCTAAGGAGCTAAGGAATGAGAAGACAGACAGCAAGGTGACTTTGCCGTTCAATACCATGGTGCTCAGGCGCTGGCCTCCCCAGACAGACCTCCGGGGTGAGCCCCGCCGGCACCTCCAGCTACACAGGCAGACCGAGGGCTCCTCCGCTGCGCGGGGTGAAGCAAACCCGGCCGCTGGGGTTTCGCGTCAAGGCCTGCGGCAGCAGCGGGATACAGGCCCCTCTC
>NW_009632214.1:0-11255 GCF_000690535.1 Cariama cristata
GGCTGCCTGGGTGGCACTTCTGGAAATACCCTTGTTGCAGAAATGTGGATAAATCCACATGGGATAGCTGTGGAGACCTTCTGCTGAGCGTAACCTCCTCGGGCCCTGCTCTGCGAGGTTTGTGGGTTTGGCCTTGTGGCTTTGGCTGATCCCCTCGCTCCCCTCAGGCTGGCAGCCTGGCCGATAGGTACGCTGGAGGGGTAATGCAGCGATGCTGCGCTCTGACTCATAGTTATTTGAGAGTGGACTTTCACATGGGATAGCTGTGGAGACCTTCTGCTGAGCGTAACCTCCTCGGGCCCTGCTCTGCGAGGTTTGTGGGTTTGGCCTTGTGGCTTTGGCTGATCCCCTCGCTCCCCTCAGGCTGGCAGCCTGGCCGATAGGTCCCCAGGAGAGGTAATGCACAGATGCTGCGCTCTGACTCATAGTTATTTGAGAGTAGACTTTCATTTTATTTGCATTTTTTCAGTTACAGATAAGCTAAAAGCTCCAACAAGCATAATTGTATTGCAAGCATAACTCATAAATTAAGGGCAAGAGGGACCAATACGATTATCTCCTCTGAGCGTTTGTGGAGGGCGGGCCAAAGTTTCACCAGATGTATCTTGTATGTAAATTGTTGTGTGAAACTAAGAATGCTACAGCAAAGCTTCTAAAAGTGTTTACTCTCAGAGAAAAGTTGTATTTGAACTCCATAGGATAAAGATCAGTTACGGGGAAAGCACAAATTAGTTAACCGTTCTGCGTGAAATAGGGCAATACCCCCCGTCCCTAAGCAAATACGTTCTCAGGCTTTCTCTGTTTTCAGTCAGCAGATCCAGGTGCTGCAGGGAGGTGAATTAGTGCCTTCTCCCGGCAGCTCTGTGAGAAGGGGAAGAGTCATTCTTCAAGGGTTTCCATGCTTTCTTGCACTTGAAATAAGGCTCATGGCTGCGGTGGTGCCACGGGAGCGCTGGCCGGCGGTGCAGCCGGGGACAGAGGCGATGCCCTCCAGCGTCTGACTGCTCTGGCTCCTTCTCTGGGTGGAGGAGCATCAGGCTCCTCTCCGGTCTCAGGGCCTGCGTGTCCTTCCCCCTCTCAGCATAGTTCAGCGTTTCTTCTTCTGAAATAATTCCCTTTCTCTTCATCACCGGCGCTCAGAGGCCGCCCCAGCCAGATTGGCTGCCTGGCACAGAGCCTGGAAGAGTCTTTAATTGTGGTGGCATCTGCTCATCAGCCCACTCCGAGTCAGGTGCTCGAGAGCACGGTTTGGGATGCGTGGGTGAAATCCACAATGGACAGCAGTGCTCCGTCTGCCGGCACCGAGGTGGGGAGCCAGGAGGGCAGCAGGGCAGGGGGGGCTGCAGCACCTGGCTTGTTCCAGGGCTGAGAGGCTGGTTCTCGGAGGTGCGATGGCACGGCACCGTGACTCTCCCACCGAACCCCTTCCCAGCTTTGAAGGGTGGTTCTGCCTGCAGTCCTGGTGCTAGCGGTGCCCGCAGAGCAGCCCAGCTCTCCCTTGGCACTGAGAACAGCATCAGCCAGCCTCCTGGTCCAGCTGCTGCAGAGAATGAGACCACCCACCGCTTGTCTTCACTGAGAGCGTCAGCTGAACGTGGTGTCTCTTCCAGGGTGATGAGGCAGTTCAAAAAGCAGTGAATCAGTACTCCTGCACTGAGACAGGGCGTCTGTGAGCCTCCTCTCTGGGTGTGTTGGCACAAGAAGTGTCCACGTACTCAAGAAGGCACAAATACAGACCCCTTCTCCATTCCTGAGACCACATCTGCTCTGACTTGCATGTTACTGCTTTTAGTTGGCATTTCAACTTAAAAGGTAGAATCTATTTTAAACCCTCTTTCTTCACTAGCACAGGGTTTAACTCGTATTCCCTCGCTTAGTTCCTTATCTGCCTGATGGCTCTCTGGTTTGCTGGGACCTTGACCTCTCAGGTGGTTTGATGGATCTCTCAGATGATAACCATAACGTCCCTGCTGCTGCATCATGTAATTAAAGAAATCAGTTTGCAAAAAAGAACTTGTCATTCTTCACCCAGTGCAGTGGTGCAGGCATCCGCTGCGCTGGCCCAAAGGGCCTGTGGCCGGTGACATTGGGGAAGGTGCTGGTCCGGGCGCGTTGACTGCAAGGTCCAGCCCTTTGTTTGGCTGGCGTGGGGTACTTCTGCCTGTTCGCCTCTGGGAATGCCTGCTGTTAAGGTGCTGCTTGGTCAGAAATAGATGATGAAAGAGAAATTGTGGCCTATAATTAGAGGTGCATAAATCTTACATTTAGTAAGATTACATTGAATTAAATTAAATTCTAAATAGTATTTAGAAATATAATTCCAACATTCTGTAGAAACAAAAAGGTATATTTTCACATTCCAAAAGAGCTATTTTTTCTATTTGCAAGCCAATGTTGGTGCCTGAGAGAAGAGAGGATGGGGACAATCCAGCTGCTGGAGGATGCGCGGGAATGGCAGCCAGGCCTCCCGTCAGTCTGCTCCGGCCCAGCGGGGCTCTCTGTCCGTCAGGTTCTGAGAGAGCTGCTTCTCTACCAGAACCTTTCCTTAGGCACGTCCAGGCTGCTCTTGGCCAGCCATGGGATGTTAATATTCCTGTATATATTAGGCAGATTTACCTAGAAAGAACTGCCTTTTAAAAACTTTACAAAAGCGCTTTACAGGCAGTGTACAGAGCAGCTTGAGTACAGCCTGCGCCCGTCCAGATGCTCCTCCTGGTTTCCAGGCCATAGTTTTCCAGCGTTCTGTATTCCCTGTTCCTCTGCTTGTGCCTGTCCTTTTGGGCTGCCTCTGCTGCTGCATGCGTCTGGATGAGCCCCTGCCACCCCGCGGGCACAGCCCGTCCCACCGGCCTGCCCTGGTCTCCTTTGGCTCCCTCTTCTCTAAATATAGAGCCTCCCTCTCCACACCTATCTCCAAGTGATCTGCTCCTCTCCATCCATCAGCCTCAGTCCCCGGTGCCTCTGTGACGGCTCCATTAAACACGCGCTCAGCAGCAGCTATATTTAGGAGTCAGGAGGAGAGCGAGCCTTTGGGCTGCGGACAGCCCATAAATCCAGCTCCCGTCACCAAATCGCCATTCTTTTATCTGGACTGAGATCGATAGAGGTGTTTGCAGATGAGGTACAAGTGTCGGTGCATGCGTGGAGGGAGGCAGGGGATGATGAGGAGGAGACAGAGTAGGGTGGAGAAGAGGGAGGAGAAGGGACTGAAGCACAGGCGCGTGGGGCCGGGGGGAGTGGGACTTCCTAAAGGCCGGAGCGAGGCCGGAGGAGGAGGTGCCCATCCGAGCAGGGTTTGCTGTGCCCAGCAGCAGCACGCTCCCTCCCTCCCGGGGCCCTAAGGGACTGGGCATGTCTCTCCCTGAAGAGGGTCTTCGCGTGCCATGAGGCGGAGCGGGTGGATGTGCTCACTGTCACTGTCGTGACCTGCTGGGGCTGTGCCGTGCCGTGCCCCCGCGGGAGCCCTCCTTCCTTCCCTCTCCCGTCTCCCACTTCCCATTTTCCGTACATCCGTGTCAAGTTGTAAAGAGTTGTGGGTGCCGACTTGTTCACAGGCACAACAAACAAGACTTGTCCTGATGTTTTAGGTATTTTTTAGGCCTCTGCTGTCTTGCTTTATTCCCCAGGGGGAGGCATTGCGGGATCCCAGCCGTGCACAAGGCGCGCAGGCGAAACTGGGGCAGGAGGTTGCTCCGTGCTGCTGTGTCTGGGCGCTCCCGCCGCAGCGGGGAAGGAGCCGGTGTGCGGTGCAGGTGCTTCCCCGTGAGAGCGCGGGGTCCCTCCTTCCCTTCACGGCCGCAGCGTGCGTTGGTTGTGCTGCCGGGGGTAGAGGCCGGCACCCCCGCCTGGCTGGGAGCTGAGAACCCTCTGCCTGAAGGATGGTGAGAAGCTGCCTCAGATGGTCCAGGCGAAAGGGTTATCTCCTTTAACTCTCTGTAGCATGTTGCCGTGCTGATCAGTCCTTAACATCTCTGTTTCTTGGCGTAGCGTGTCTTTTCGCCAGTAAGATTAATTCCTTGGTTCTTTGAGACAGTTTTTCCCAGGACCGCAGGGACAGGACTCGGTGGACGACCACCTAATCGGAAGATTCACGAGGAGCCATCAGCCCCCCTTCCACCATCAGGCTCCAAGAAATCTCCCTCTGGATTAGGTAAACACATGAGGCGGTGCACAGCGAGGAGGCTGGAATAGCACGTTGGATCACCGGGGCTGCTCCCGCACGGTGATGTCCCCTAAGGCACAGCACTGCGAGGACCGGGCTGCACCTCACCTAGCGCGAGGCGTCCCTGTCCTTGTCCTTGTCCACGCTGTCCGCGTGGCCTTGCTGGGGGGTTGCCATGCACTTGCTTCTTTTTGGGGGCATTGTCAGAGCACCTACGTTGATCTCTATATCTCTGTGATACTGCATGTCCCATGTGTTGGAGTCTCACCGTTTTGATCATGTGTCCCTCGGTAAAAAAAATAATTTTTGAGCACACACCCCCCGTACACCTACATTTACTTATGAATGATATACCCGTACTACTCTGCGAGTGTACTATGTGTGCTGTAAAGCACATGCAAAGAAAGAAACTAAAAAATAGTGAGGTAAAGATGGAATAAACACCATTCTAAAAATATTTTAAAATTTCATTAATGGTACAAAAAATGTTTTCTTCCTGCATCCCAGTGGATTGTCTTCTGTGCCCCACTTTGGAGACTGCTGCCGTAGGAAGGAGAGCCAGAACGGTGAAGCGCAGGGCGTTATTCTGGGGGGAACAAGTGCCGGTGTGCCAGGGCTGTTCTTCAGCTCTTCTCAGAGAGAAAGGAAAAAGCTAAAATCGAAACAAAACCCAAACATGCAAGAGGAGCAGGAAAACAAGAACCGGAGGGGGGGAAGGCAAGGCTGTGTTTTCAGTAGTATAAACAAGTACAGTATTTGGTGTTTTTATTTCTGAACTTTGGTGAAGTTAATTGTTCTTTCAACCTTGCCAATAGTAAGCGTGTTTTGCATGTGAAATGGAGGTGCGTGCCGAGGGCGAGGTTTGCCCGAGAGCAGGACATCTGTGCTGGAGTACGTACCTTGTACCCCACGCAGAGACACCTTTGGGATCGGGAGGCTACAGCCAAATCTCTGGAAGCGGTGTCCGGTAGTGGAGGGCAGCCCGTGCCTGTTGGGGAGGTGTGAGAGGCAGGAGAGCGTGTCAGCGGGGTGACATGGCTGCTGCTGCCCGTCGTCTGTCCCCAGGGTGGGAAACCGGCGTTGTGGCTGCTGTGGCAGCGCTTCCCTCTGCTAGCAGCGATGGTTTCATGTGATCGTGAGACCAGGATGAAAGGTTTGAAAGTGCATCCTGTCCTGAGCTTAAAACAAAGTTCGTTGGGTCAACAGTGCTGTCATAACTGTAGAAACTGCCCCTCGGCTTTTGCAGCCCCTTCCCAGTGGCTGTCGCCATTCAGAATGCCGACGCAGGTAAAAACAAATGTTTATTTTGCTTTGTTACTGCTTTGGGTGCAAACAGTTTGTGTCCCTACTGGCAGAAAAAGGTGAGTCTCATCTATGCTTTACTCTTTATTTCTTCTCTTACCCATCCTCTTTATTCATTCTTTCTATCTGACTGCCCTAGTTAGCATGCTTAAAGACCCGCTGAATTTAAATCAGACCAACAGCCTACCTGGTGGTGTAGCCAGGAGTGCCGTGAGCAGCACCGAGGGCTTCCACAGAAAGTGGTGACAGAGTGGAGGAGTGGAGTTACCTCATTGTTGGGAGTCCCACTGCTCTACGCTGACCATGGAGGGGTCGGTTCAGTGTAATGTACTCAGTCGGGTTAGTGCAAGGACCCAGCTGCGTCCTGCAGGGAGAGCATGCAATAGTAATCCTGGGTCATGCAATAAACTGGGTTTTGGTAGTGTGATGCAAATTCCTTCTGTGTTAGGAGAATGGTAGCTAGGAACATCTGGCTTAAATTCTTTCACATCTCCCTACCATGTCTCCTCTTAAGCCGTTAGCTGCAGACCATATTTCAGATGTCTGCAGTGGCATCTCTGTCCACCTAGCCATGAGTCAGGCTGCCTTCCTCCGGCACCCAGCAACCTGGAGGCCCTGGCATCCCTTTTGTGGTTGGCTTCACAGGTCAGGCTGGCAGGTTCTCTGGCCTTTTCACACTTCTGAGACAGGCAGGTAGACTCCTGGCTTGTTACACCCTAAAGGGGAAATTTGATCCAACAAATATGGCCTGAAATGCCTGCTGTCCTGACTTTGGCCAAAGCGCTCTTGGGAGCGGTGCTGGTGGTTAGTAAATGCGAGGTGCAGAAGTCTCTCTGGGTTCCCCCTTTCCTTCCTTGTAACTGCTGTGCAGCTGGAGAGCTCGGTGAGCGCCGGGTGAGAAGGAAGGCTAACCAGGACTGTTACCATCTCTTCTGCGGGAGCTGCATCCCTCTGCGCTCAGGCACGCAAGGTGGAAGTGGCCAGACAGAACAAGGGAAGGAATCTGGCTGCTGCCTCGGGACATGGAGTGTGTGTTTGCCTTACCAGCGTTCATTCTCCTCTTCGGCTCCGCTTTGGAGTCTTGGTGGCATTTGATGCCTTGATATGGTTTAGAAGTTTTGGTGAAGAGATCTTATATTCACAGAAGCTCTTTGTGTGCATATGGGACTGTACACAAGCATGCATGGGACTGATCACATTGACACATATCTGCACACAGATTATGGTTTATTGATAAAAGCTTGCATGAAAGTGGGGTTCGCTCTGTATACGTGAAAGGGAAGCAGTGACAGTGGAGAAGTGTTCCTGTAACTCTCAGCTTTGTGTCTTTTTTTTCTTGTAGAAACCAGAGAAGACAGAACAAAGCGTCTCTTCCGACATTATACTGTGGGCTCTTACGACAATTTCACCTCTCACAGGTAAGCGTCAGCGTCTTTGCTTTATGATTAGGAGATTAATTTCCATGGGAAAAAGTATCTCCTTTTCCTGACAGAGTAGTATATGTTGTTCTAATTTCATGGGAAAGAAGCTTTTCTGGTTGTTCTGGTCAACTCAGTTATAGTCTAAATTCTAAGTCCTAGATAAGACTTAGGTGAATAAAACGTTGAAGTTGCAGGGCAGTCCAGCTGATGTCTCGGTTGAGGAACAAACATGCTGGAGAAGTTTTGGTGTGCTGCGGGAACTGAAGAACCTGTGTTGGATGCAGATGCAGAGTTATAACTTGGCTCTGAAGGGGAAAAGAGGGTGCTGTTGTGCAGGGGATGGCCTGAAGACAGCTGTCACTCCAGCCTGTCGCCAGTGCTGAATGTGCTGCCTGGTCTACAGGGGTGGTCACCAGGGCTGTTCTGGTACATGGCGATGGAGCGTACTCCCCGCGGCATGGAGGCCCACCTTTGGGAAGATGGTCAGACTCGATAGGGAATCAGTCGTGAAAGCAGAGGTGACGTTGCTGGTTTGTGCTTGGTCTTGAGCTCATGTGGCTCGTTCATAGGAGGCTGGGTTGTAGGAATGGGTCTGCTGGTTGGATTCAGGAATACCCTTGGGGCACTGGGGTTCTGTGTTTGAGGGATGAATGTAGGGTTACTCTGTGGAATAGGATCTCTGCTTGCAGTCAAGCTTTAGTGCTCTTAAAAACTATTGGTCATTAAAGTAATTGGATGGGCATTATTTCTATGATGTGGCTGGAGCAAATTGTCAGAATTCATTATACAAAACCAAAGTTATTCTGAAGTCTTGGCGCTTACCAACAAAGCAGTGAATGTGTTCTGGTTTACAAGCTTCTTATCCCAAATCTGTCTCCATGGATCTGAGCACTTTTTACTCAAAATAATGTGTGTAATTTGTTTTGATTTTCAAAAATCCTGTGACACACTTCTTCAGGGCTGTTTATATTCTTAACTGATCATGGGGCAGAAGAGAAAATGCTGCTATGACTCAGAAAACAGTAAAGAAGAAAAACAGAGGGGAAAAACGGTCCATTTCCACCATGGCTGAATGCTACGGGGAACCCCCAGAAGGTCTGTGCTGGGGTCATTGGTTGGTCTTGGTCTTAAAGGGTGGGGAATAGGTCAAAATTTGCAGATGAGTCAAAATCACATTCCTTAAGCAAAAGAAGAGTAGGTGGATGGAATTACCTCAAACTGGGTTGATAAACAGTGTGATAGTAAAATAAATTAGTTTTGGCACATGCAAGATAACACACCAGAAGAAACACTGTGAGGTACTCTTGCCCATTAAAGACTTTTCAGCTCTTCATAATTGCCTAGCAATAAAGATCTGACATTACTGTGACGTCAGAGTGAAAAACATCTTTATCACTGAGGCATTCAAAAAACCATACCAAAGAGTAGGTCAAAAAATACAACTAAAGTGGTTGTCAGGGAGGGTCACTGGTGACACTGGGTACCGGATGATAAAACAGCAGCTGAACACCAACACAGAAAAACAAAAAGTAATGCATATGGGGAAAAAAAACAGTAGTAGTATTTCATATGCAGTGAAGGTATTGCACTGACTTCTGCTCAGGAACAAGATTTGGGGCTTGCTTTGATTCCATTCCAAACCTGCAAAAGCAAATTGAATTTTTGGAATTGTTAGGAAAGAAAAAAGAAAAAAATGGAAAATTTAATTATGAATATCTGTATAAATCTGTACTATACCCACATCTTGAAACCTGCATGCAGTTTTCATCTTTCAAACCAAAGTAATACTTGTAAAGTTGGCAGAGAAAACTAACAGGTGCTCACAGCTGCGCAGCATCTTCTGTAAGAGGTGAGACTGAACAGACTGAAATTCTCAACCTTGGAAATGATGCTGAAGGGGAAGGGATTTGGTGGAAGTCCATAAATGAGTGATATGGAAAAGGTGAGCCAGAGGTAGCTGATCTCTGTGTTTTCCTGTGCAAGAACATGAGGTACTGAATGAAACAAGTATGTGGTTCTTCATCTAACGCACAATTAACCTGTGTGGCTCCCTGCTAAGTGACACACTGAGTGCTAAGAACTGACAGGGGTTCAGAAAGCAGCAGGACAAATCCAAGGAAGAAAAATCATTTGCAGGCTTCTGAATATGAAGAGACCGACTCCAACTTGGGACTCGCTTATCATCTGGCAGTGGGAGTCAGGAGCGCGTGCTTGGGAAGCATCGCTGTGTTCTGGATCCGCTCTTTCCTCGTCGTGTTCCCGCTCTTGGCTGTTGCTGGGGAGTCATGAGGCCGGCTGGCCTGACCCAGTACGGCTGCTGCTGTGAGCTGCGGGTGAGGTCGGCTTTGCTCTGAAGCCCAAAGCGAGGTTTGCCGGCCCTATAGGGAGCAGATTTCAAGGCATGGCCTTCTCCTTGATATCTTCTGTGGCTGCTGAAATGGCTGACAGTGGTCCTGTTCTGGGTTCTGAACTCTTCACTCCGTGATGGAGGAAGCCTGGGCATCTGACCTGAATGTCCTGAGAGCAGACTATAACCTCTTCAGGGATTGGCACAGAAAAATCCCATGGGATACCATCCTGGAGAGAAGTGTCCAAGAGAGCTAGTTGATATTCCCAGACAACCTCTTCCAAGCTCAGGAATGGCCCATCCTGACGAGCAGGAAATCAGGCAGGGGCAGCAGGAGGCCTGCGGGGATGCACAGGGAGCTCCTCACTAAACTCGGATGCAAGGGGGAGGTGTACAGGGCTTGGGAGAAGGGACCTGGGAGGCATATAGAGACACTGCCCAATCCTGCAGGGGTAGGGTTAAGAAAACCAGAGCCCAAGCCCACCTGGAGTTGAACCTGGCGAGGGATGTGAAGGGAAATGAGAAAGGGTTCTGCAAGTGACATCGACAGCAAAGGGAAGACTAGAGAAAGCAGGCGTGCACTGCAGAATGGGGCAGGGACCCTAATGACGAAGGAGAAGGCTGAGTACTAAATGCCTTCGTTGCCTCAGTCGTCACTGATAAGACCAGGCTTCAGCAATCCCAGACCTCTCAGACCAGAGGGAAGGTCTGGAGCGAGGAGGACTTGCCCCGGGCAGAGGAGGATCGGGTTAGGGAACATCTAAACAAACGGGACGTACACCAGTCCAAGGGACCTGGTGAAATGCAGCGGTGAGTGCTGGGGGAGCTGGCTGATGGCTTTGCCATGGTATCTGTCTGTATAAAGAGCCTGTGTCGAGGAGGAGGGTGCTGGGAAGGATGTCGGGATGGAGCCGTCTCCCACAGATGAGTAAGTAGCTGTCCCATCTGTCTTCTAACTTAGACGCCAGGGACCCTAACGAAAGAGGGCAGCTGGGAGCAAAGTGCATGGATTGTTCTGCTGGTGGCAGTTTTGCTCAGAGTGGCCCCGTTTCCCCGTTTTTGGCTGTCAGAGAAGGGGGAGGAGGTCATGTGTACGTGCGTGCCTTTAGCTGCACCCTTAGCCAAGAAGAACAACACATCTTTCCACCCTGAAGTCCTCCGGGGCTACGTGTCAGGAGGCTGTAAAGCCTCTTCTGGACCCAATCATCTACGTCTTCTTGCAGATGATAATCCAGCTGGTCTTGGCGTTCCCAGGCAGTCGATGTATGCAAAGTACTGATAAACCGGACTCTGCTAAAGCATGACTGGGATCTGCTGGGATCACGGTAACAGTGCTGACACTGGCTGTGGAAACGTGGGGATTTGACAGATTTTTGGTGGGTTGAATTGGAACAGATCGGAGGATCTTTCATAGCACGGTGCATAGGTGTGCAACGTAAAAGCAGGAGGGCGGCCGCTCTGGAGCACGCTAGGGGTCCTTCAGGGCAGTGTTGTGTGCTGCACGGTGGCCAATGGCAGGTGCTTCGTGCAGTTATGAGAACAGAATGAGCAACCCAAAATATTATTCCTGCCTGCAGCAATTTTCTGTTCAGAGTCTTCCTGAGCCAGAGGCAACGTCTTTGTATTTAATAGCCTTTAATGGATCGTTATTCTGTTAATTTACCCAATGACATGCAACTGGAGTGCTTTTACTGTCTCTCCTGAAATGGAGAAGGAGCCTAGGGTTGGCTTTGGTGGAGACGGTGAGACAGTGGTGGTGCTGAACAGGGGAGTTCCGTGTCTTCTGCTCCTGCTGTGTCAAAATACGTACAGCGTGGTGACGGGAAATGAGAGAGAAGTTTCTTAAAGCATATATATGTGCCCGTCGCTCATTCACAGGTTGCTCTGAGCACAGAAGCACAACGGAGCCTCACCCTTCGGTCAGGGAAAACCGGCGCGAGGCAGAGCAAGCAACTGCCTTTGTTACCTTCCTCGCGACGACGCGCTGGCCGTGCCGCAGCCTGCGCAGCGCCCGCTGCCCTGC
>NW_009632215.1:0-11687 GCF_000690535.1 Cariama cristata
AAAAAAAAAAAAAAAAAAAAAAGATGGTTGGAGGCAAATTCCCACTTCTGCAAGTCTTGCTTTGCTTGCTTGTCTTTGGATCGGATCCCAAGAAACCTTCTGTTCTTGCAGAGGTACAAGTCAGGAAAGTATTCAGCCTTGCAGCTGCAACTCGGTTAACAATTCTTTGAACAACACATAAGCCAAACCCACAATTTTCTTTTCTATAGTGTTATAAAGAGAACTCTGAGGAGCTCATGCGCGAGTGCTGGTTTCATAAGCAGAGCTGAGGAAATGCATGCACATGCAGATGCACATGCAGAGGAATAAGTGTTTGCACAGAACCATAACATTTCCAGTCCATTTTCCTCTAAAGCCACAGTTCAGCAAGCTCATGTGTTTGCATCTGTGTTATCCCAAATTTTTCAAGGTCAGGAAGGTAGGGACCTGTGCTGCTGACTGCACAGCCTTCTGCCTACATCTCTGCCTCTGGAAGGATGGATGGACAGTGAGCAAACAACTGGTTGCTGAATGCTTTTCCTAATTGTGTGAGAAAATTGTATATCACAGCAAGATCCAAAAAATATGCTTCTTTGTTGAAGACACCCTCACAACCTTCATTGTACCTGCAAAGAACTTCAAAAACCTGCAGAAAACAAGGCAGAAAAGGAAAACGACTTTCCCCAACTTCACAGTATCAAAAAGAAGAGTTGGTATTAACTTGGACCTTGTTTCTTAGTTTACACCTAAACTGTTCATCATTGTTGACTAACTCTTTTTAATAGAAGTAAGAATAACAAGAAGAAATCCCAGGTTTATTTGGTCTCTCTTCCACCATAATGTGCCTTCAGAGACACCCTTGGCATTTTAGGTCAACTGAGCAGGAGAGTGTGGAGGAGTGAGACAGGTAAGTCAAGTTCTGCTGCTTCAGGCGAATACAGTTTATCAGTATTCAGTTTGGTTCAGGCCATAGGGACAGATTCAGCCCAAGGACTATCCAAGTTAAGTCCCACATTTAAGATACTCCTTTTTTATAATAATCATATGCGGAGGCAAAGTTCCAATTTCCAAATAGCACTTTCTCTTTTTTTTTAAAGAGGGAGGGAACCAACTGTTGCTCCTTTTTTTTTGTTTTCCAAGTTGATGCCATAAAGGCAACAGCTGTTTCCATTTCTCTAGACTTGCAGACTACACCAGTTTTCATGCAGTAATGGTGCCAGAGATTTGGCACTGTGACCTGGGATTGTCTCAGGCTTTCAGTAAAATGGGTTTGAGAGCTCTGGGCTGAGCAGATGCATCTCACCTTACTGTCTCTACCAGCCTTGCTTTAACTTTTCTGCCTTTTGGTGAACAAGCAATGTCAAGATAGTCTTACAGGAAACAAATGGTCAGTATGTCATAGGCTCGAGATTGTAGCTTCATATGAAAGCTGCTCTAATTTTCTGGTTTTAACTTCTCCAAGTAAGGGATTTTGTTGTATACAAAATCCGCTTCTATATTCTTTCACTTTATGGTTTATCATGTTTAGAGAAATCAAATGTTAGATAAAGAAGCTCTCTATGAAAACATATACAGGCTTGAACTTTTAATATCACTCCTTTGGTATCCTTTTGGGTTGGAGTCTTAACCAGAAAATTACGTACCTTCGTTCAAACATTCTCTTAATTCTGGTCTACAGTTTCACCATTGTATAATATCTGTGCTACTATATTTTTCCAGAGGATCAAGACAATATTTTGCAGAAGTATTATTGCAATTTTGGACAGGTTTTCTGAGTTGTTCCATTTTTTTTGTGAGGTCAGATAAATTGTCTTTAAAGTCAACTCTTTAATATTTAAAAAATTTACTTCTTGTGAGTTTGTCAACCACCAAGTTCATAAACAAAATAAAAGCAAAATCAGGAAACCCACAAACACTTCTACCAATATAGTCAGGAAGATCTTTTTCTGATACTGTGCTTCTAGCCATCCATCTACTTCATGTTAACTGTCCTCCCTGCAGTCCTTTTTCTGTTTTGGGAAATTATTTTAAAATTAAATACACTTATTTCCCAATAGAGAAATTATTTAAGACATAAACCACTTGTCAATACTGTAGACATTTTTATTCAAAATAATGTTTTAGAAGAAAATAGCACCAAGCTCTGCATAGTTTTCTTCACTGTTTTTACTGTCATTTAGGAAGTGACATTTAGCAAGTGTCACAAATGACCATCAGCTTTTGCTTTTGGTGGAATGTTATTTGGAATACATACACATTTTCCTTTGGAGTTGTCCTGCAACATGTTCCCAACGTTTCTAAGTGTTTAGTGAGATCCATGATAATGGATATGCATCCTTCCTAAAGCACCACCTTCCCAAAACAAGAGATTACACTGGAATTCTAGCTTTCATTCACAAAAAGAATAAAAAAAAAAATTAATTTCTAGACACTACAGTCTTGACTCAAGAGGCAAAAAGTCAGACAAACAAGCACAACTGCTTGCTAATTAATCCTTTTGTGTTGGTAAAGCTTTGGAGGACAACTCGTAATTTTTAAGTAGCTCGAGTTGGCAATACCAGCTATGGGATACAATATAAACACAGTGAAGCATAAGGACTGTCTGCACCGTCATGTTCTGGTTATGTTCATAGCAGCACAGCCAAAGGAAGGGAAAGTAGTTCAGTGTTGAAAGCTTTTGCACAGTAGACTGAAACATGGTTTGGGTGTGAATTGCAGTAAGAGGCATGAGCAGCCGGGTAATTACCCAGAGCCCCACTGGGTTAAACTAGGGACATGCACAAGCCATCTGCTGTGCAGATGGGAGCAAGAATGGGCCCATGCCCTCATCTTCCACAAATTCAAGGCTATCTCTGGCCATCGGATAACAGGCACAGCTGAAAGGATGTGTCTGTAGGTCAGAAACCCACCACTTCCTTAACCCACCATAAGTCCAATATGTAAACCACAGGTAAGTAATTCTTCCCAAAGACACCTATCTCCAAAAAGAGTAAAATCTTTGAAAAGGAAGAAAGAACAATCCAGCACAAGGACAACATGCCCATTAGCCCAAAGATCTTGATTTTCAGCTCCAGTTTATACCGGTTGAGAATCTGGTCCCAGCTGCCATTCCCAAGCCTGCTGTGCCCCCTCTGGAACAGGCAGAAAATTTCTCCAACTCTGCAGACTTTAGTTTCCCCATCTAAAATGAAGGCTGTGATACTTATCTTTTTTTAGAGCCTCTTCTTTGAAAGAAAGATGCTAAACACATCCATAAGCAAATATGAAGAAGAGGGAAGACACCGATGAGAGAGCATGGCTGAAAACAAGGCAGAAGAGTTACAAATGAGGATAAGGCAGTAGGAAAGTCTACAGCTGGGAGAGGGAGGGGGTGTGTATGAAGAGAAGATAGCTTTTATTTGAAACACATGTGTGCCAGTTAATCATGGCTGGAACCTGGGATCGGGTGAGACTCTGTAGTGGAGAGGAGGTGGCAGACACAGGGAAATTATTTTTTATTTCAAACAGATGTATTAACAATGGCCTTATGCTGATGAAACTCAATAAAGAAGAGATTTAAAGAGGGGTATACTGTGATGGGAATTTGTAGCTGGGAGGCAGAAGGGAAAATGATCATTTGCTATAGACATATGTAATCACTGTGTGCACTCAGTGCTGAGATGGGGGTGGGACTGCAGCTGTCAGAGCAAGTGAAAAGGAAAAGCCCGGCCACTGCTGCAGCAGAAAATGGGAGGAAAGGATAGGCTGGTCCAGCGCGAATGGAGGACAAAGTATATGGTAGAGGATATATATATGCACTTCTAAATTTGTGACTTCTAGCAAAACTAAAATAATTCCTTTAATGTGCCATATTAAAGAAATGTTCTTCTCAGTCCTGTAACTGTTTTCTCTGTCATTGCAGGATGTCTTGTGCCCTCTTAGCACTTATAGCACAATGCTTGAACATGATCCTTGTGTTTTCATCAATAAATTCATGATCTTTGTCATTCAATGAGAAGTTAGAATTTCACTTCCTTGTCACAATTTGTTTTAAATTTTATTTTCTTCCTTTTTTTTTTTAACAATGTGTTAGAAACTTATGTTCCTAATTTGGTTTAAGGTGAGAGCTGTTGTCAGCTCTGCCTCCCTGGGGAGTCTGCAATCACGAGCAGCAAGAGATTTTACTTAAAAACATAAACACATATTACCATGAGTCAATGAAAAACAAATTCAGTACAGGCAAGACCTGGACAATTTACATATAACAGCAGTAGAAAAATGGTGAAATCCATAATTATAGGGATAATATGTTCAAAACAAAAGAAACATCTAGACCTAATTTAAGTTTTACCTTGGAGAACACCAGCAGACAAAATGAAAATGAAGAAATCTTTTCCAAGTTGGGAGAGTACCCAGAGGTAGATATCCAGATGAGTGCAAGAAGTCTCAGCATTCATAATCATCAATGAAGATGTCATCAGCATTGCAACTGCAGACTAGGATGGGATGCCTTGCTGTTTGCAAGTGTTTAGGTTAGGATGAGGTGAATCTTACTCTGCCACAATTGACGACACGAACTCTCCACTGTTTACAAGACTAGAGCGACTCTCTCAAACGTACCTGCTGCATTGGAGATGCCCTTTCTTAATCAGGTGAATCTGAAGTGTTTTGCTTTCCCACAATGATATATTTTGTAAAACAGGAAGACACACAACACTAACACTTATTTTTAGGCATGCAAGGACTCAGATACGCAGTCAAGTTCCAGTAACAAAGAGTACATGCTCAGCTACCACGGCTTGCCGACAGATGATGACTTGTTAGCCCTAGGAAATTCATTGCAACCCTAACTCTGTCATAAAAATAGCTGAATTTTCAAAAGCTTTCAGATAGGCCACAGTCTTGAAGCTGCATATAAACAAAACTGTGATCCGATTAATGCTGCTTTACTCTCATACATGGGTGAAAAGTGCATATTTCCTATGACTTGCCATTAACTCAATAAACAGAAAGAACTGGAGGTGCATGACGCTGGGCTGCCCTGGAAAGGGAAATAGCTACTCTGACCCTGCAGGGTGTAGACTGCCCCTTTGGGAGTCCTCTCTTTTGCTCCAAGCTCTAATCAAAGCTCTCTGAAGACTTTTTTTACAAGATAAATTTTCTTTCCTTGTTGTTTGGGTGTCAGGAAGAAAGTACAGCTTATGAAAAAAAAATGGACAATGCATTAATATTTAAGGGAGATTTCTGAGCTTGAATTTTGTTCTGCCTTTTTAAAAAGTGTTGCCAGCTTGCAGCAAAACACAAAGCAAAAATCCATGGGAAAGAAAACTGAACTTTTTTGAGAAAAGCTGTTTGCTATCAGCTTCTGCTGGTTTCAATCCACTGTATGACTAGAACAAGGCTATTTTATGCTCTAGGTTTTCCTTTCAAAATCCAGACACAAGGGAAGTGCTTGTCAAAAATTATTAACATCTTAAACAGGGTTTACTATAGACAAAGACATTAAGATACATTTGAAAACATCCATATACATTATAAAAGTTGGAGAAATGTGCTTTTTCTATTCCTCTTTTAGGACAGAAAGGAGAAGTGTGTATTGCATGTTTCTCTTGGGACAGATTCACTAGCAGTGATTTGACCAGAAAGAAGCCTCCTTCACTTCTGCAATGTAAAATGAAGGAAAACTGAGCTGTAAGTTAAAGAAAGATGAAGGTGAAAGCCTGACCCCAGTGAAATTAATGGGAATTCTGCCATTGATTTCAAAGGAGCCAGCGTTTAAACCAAGATACAAACTTTATTTCATTCTGCCTTGTTCTGGGAGTTACTCAGGAGTAGTGCTATGTATGAAATTGATTTTTTTTTTTTTTTGTTCTCTGTCCAAACTGAGAAAAATAAAAAAGAAAATAATCTCCAGTCAACCGAAAACCATTGTTTGTTTTGCTAAACCAACAAAAACTCAGAATACATTTTTTGTCAGCAGAGGTATTTCTTCTGACACAAAGTGTATTGTTTGTGGGTCTCAAATCTCTCAGGCTTCTGTCTTTATTACTAATGAAAACAGTTTTTCAAGCAAAACCAATTAAATGTCTTTGTTTAAAGATGTCAAAACAAATTGTTCAGTGTTTTCTAAATCCTCTACCATCCGATGATTTTGTCCAAAAGCATTCACCAAACTCAAAAGGGATTCATTTGAGTTCTTCAGGAACTTCACGTTTTTGGCATGAAACCCTTTTCTGGGAAAGCAAACAAACAAACAAATAATAATAATAATAATAATAATAAAAAAACCCAAAACCAAACAACACAAATCTCTTCAGGATTTCAATGTGGTCAGGACTGCAAAGAGAATTTAGATTAGCTTTGAAAGAAATAAGGATCATATTAAAACTACTTTACCTGGTAATGAATTTCAAATAATATTTTCAACATGAAAAATTAGCATGTATTTTTTGTGTAAGTCACAAAAAAGTGAGGAGTGTGGACGAGCATTTTGATGCAAGTGACAGAATCAAGTACAGTCAAGATCCTGTTGCCTCTAGTTCTGAAAATATACTAACCTTTAACTGCTTCAAAAACTTTTCTAAAAAACCTCCCACTTCATTCACTTATGGACTTGAAGGAGCAATGTCATAGTAGCACATGGACACGGACAGGGTCATAGACAGCATCACAACGCAACCCAGCTGCAGAGGTGTGGACTGTTAGAGTTTGAGGATTTGGAACTGATTGGGATTTTTGGCCTTTTTTTGTTTTGTATGTCAATACAATGTAGGTTTCAGCAGTTCAGACTTTACACAGCTCTAGTAGAAATGGAAAGTCCTAACCACAGATTAAATCATCTGTATTGTATTATGAATAGTCAGCTCTGTTGAGAAAGGACATTTGACTTTGCAATCTGGTAGATATTAGCAAACACTTAAGAAAAACCACAAAACTTCATGTATTTGCCTGGAGTAAGCCTGCAACATCTGCTCCAACCCTTCTGGGTCTACACTGTTAAGAACATAAGTCAGCTTGTTGGTCATTCCTCTGAACTTGAAGCCAGATGAGCAAATCCAAGCTATTTCATGGTACAATCACTCTAATAATTTCAACATGGTTACTAGGTTTTTTGCAGAGGACATGAGCTTCAGAAAAATATTAGGCAGCATTTGTGACACTTCCCTCCCTTACAAAGATTAAGTTGTGTGAGCTGCAGAGCTCTGAGGAAAAGCCCTTCTTATATGTCTGGCTGGTTTATTATTCATTTATTAGGTTACATTCCCAGACCTTGTAGTTCAGTTTCATGTATTTAGCACTACTGGCTTTTTTGTTCTTGACCTGAAGTTGCCCATTTTGTATTTTCGCTTGAAGGAATGGCTAGTATATATACATACAAATTACAATTTATAAGCATACCTTTTTATTGTATAGTGTTTTCATAACTGCTATGGGTGTACAAATATCTCTACTGGGTAGAACTGGATTTGTTCAGCTGGCAAGGTCAGCCGTGACAGGTGAGTGATTAGGGATTATTTTCCTTGGCTGTTATTGTTTGTTAGATGCTGTGCTTCTAAAGTCACAGGGTATATGCAGATAGCCGTGGTGTACCATAGTAACAACTATGAAGGTACAAGCAGCCACAATCATATTGCCATATTTTTACAGAACCACTGGCAGCCTGCAAAATTTTAAAGACGAGTCCCAGTCCTATGTACTTCACAATCCAAAAAAGACACAAGGCGGTAAGCAATGACAGCAGACAATGGTGTACTGCAAGAATGAAAGAGAGAAGTGTTACAAGAGATAAAAAAACCAGATTTGTTTTGTAAGGTTTCAGCTATCTTCTTAGCTATTGTTCAAATCTCCTCTTTTATTCTGCTGATTTATTTTGACACATTTAAGTTTGTTCATCACACAGATATAACTTAATGGTAATGGGAACAAAATTTGTTGTCCACCTAAGACAAAAAGAAGTTATCTGAGTACAGAATGATAAGTTTTTCCATTTCTGTGTCATTTTAGAAATAATATTTTCCAGGTGTCTGCATACAACTTTCTGTTTTGAAATAAGGTAGACAAATTGATGTTTCTTGAAACCTGAGTATTGATGTGTAAAAGCTATATTCTTAGAGGGAATTTTAAAATCTGATCCAAAAACTTCATATGGGAATTTTGTCAAGGTTTCTGCAGGGGCTGAAGCCAAATTAGAATTTGATTTGTAAAGAAATATATTCCTGGATGAAGTGGAAATTCCTGCCTCTCCTCCTGCCCACCCGCCCCCCCAGTTTTCTTCAACTGTAGCAAAATTGAAAAAATTAAAAATACCTTTTTTTTCATTCCAAAAAGAAAAACTAGGAAGGGAGAAAAGGAAAAAAAAATATCAAGAAAACTCCAGTATTTTTGAAACATTTCTTGTAAGCAAAAGAAATAAATTAATCTGTAAGTATGTTCCACAAATGCTTTTCTTGACAATAACCACTTTTGGAGCTCACCGAGCAAATGGGTATTTCATACAGAGTATAAACAATAGCAATGACTGGATATGAATGAAGTTGAATAAAGGTTATCCTTTCAACATTCATCAAAATCAAAAGGAGTCCTCACAAATAGCTGGATACCTTTTGGTAAAGTGAGAAATCTTCTATTTTCCAATTATCTTTTGTCAAAAGGAGGCAGCCAGGACCATTTCTTTCAATGCTTTCCAGAAAAAAAATACTTTTGGCCCGAGTCTAGGCAAAGGGATTTGCACCGAAAAGGAACTGAGAGAAGCTGTAGATAACTGGCCATAAATTTGAGTTGAAACAAAAGAGATCTCATTATACCACCGTGATTACTGACGGAAGTTGAAAATCTCAACAAGTATGAAATAACAATTTATATGATCAAAAGCAAAGGAACAGAAAAACGGAAAGGATCCAAATACTTACTCTATCCACACGCATGCTGTAAAGAAACAGCAGCAGAACCTTGTGCTGAAACAGTGGTGTTGAGTCAATGAGTGGCACTCGGCCAAGCACAAACCTTCAAGGGAATTTGCCCTTCATAGTGATAAAAATGGAGTGCACTAGTGGCTTCTGTTCAGCAGATGCCATAGGGATACCCTGAGAGCAACTGATGAGAAAAGCCCTCAGAAGGCAAGGTGGTGCAGGCTGTCCTTCACTGCCTGCATTGATGGGGAAAATCCTCCCAAGACAGTATGTGACGGTGCCAGAGAGGTGGCCAGGACAGTTCACTGCCTCCCTTAGGTGTTCATGAGATGTCAAGAACTGAGACAATATTGATTTAAATTAAGAATCCTGTTGGTTTTGCAAGAGTCTTGCATGATCTTTCCAGAGCAGCACCTGAAAAACTGAGCAAAAGTACACACATGTTCTGGTCAGTTTTGAGTTTGGTAATATGTCTCCTGCTTTCACGTGTCATGCCCAT
Organism: Cariama cristata; assembly: GCF_000690535.1. Classification (NCBI taxonomy): domain Eukaryota; kingdom Metazoa; phylum Chordata; class Aves; order Cariamiformes; family Cariamidae; genus Cariama; species Cariama cristata. Next base: position 9,367 of record NW_009632215.1, read on the forward strand.
ATTTCTGTCGGCTGAGGGAACGTATTTCAGATATAACAATTGCTGCTCATCCCTTCACAACTAGAGGTGAAAAGGAGGCCATTTTATTCCCACGTCATTCCCTGCAGAGGGGAATTCACCTGGCCCACGTGGAAAGGTATGTTCCAGATCTTCTTGGTAGTTCACAGGAGACCTACACTGTTAACTTGCTCTTTTCTGCATGGGAAAAGGATAAAAAAACATGAGTGCAGTGAGTTACACGAGCAGCTGTTTACTCTCCAGTTCTGAAGGCACCTCCCAGTTCATTGCTCATTGTTTCTGGACCACTTTTTATCTGTTGTTATCACCTCTTCACTGCCACAAGGGAATCATTGCAGTCAGCTTCCACAACCCATACTTTCCATATTCCTCTCACAGCTTCAACTAAAGCCAGTTCCTAATAGCTTACACAGAAACCTAATACTTCTTCCTCTGGTGAAATGATCATTAAATGAAACTACTAGAACTGGAGGTCTAAAACAGAAAGTAAAGAAAAATCCCGCCAGGAGGCAATCCAGAAACAATGCTTGATGAAAAAAACAGTGGATGTATAGTCTCAGAATTAGTGATACGATCCGCTCATTGATTGCAGACATTCACAATATGTCTTGATATTGTGCATGTGTGAGTAGCCCACAACACAGTGTGTTATTACATGGGAATATTGTACCCATCTGTTGCATGCTGCAGGAGCAAGTTACAGGCCATCTAAGCATAACACAATTGCTCCACAATTAATGGCCCTCCTTGTCTCCTAAGGGCACCCCTCACTTTCATTGCCAGCCACCACCTCACTCAAGAGCTGTTCCTTTAGCTGCAGGAGAGTTTTCAAGGGTACGATCATTTTCCAGTTCAATGTGGTTATCTCAGCAGGTCTGAGTTTAATTCGGCAGATCTGTTCTCTTTCAAAGATAATGAGAAAGTTAACCACTGATCAACCACTTTTCAGAAAGTAGATTATTTGCTTAGAAAAAGACTGGAAATAGAGTTCACATGCATGAGCATCAGTTACCTCCTTCAGCACAGGGCTCTCTCAAATACAAGACAGAATTTTGTAAGTACTCAGAGTCAGTACAAGACCTTGCAGAAGAAGTCTTTTATGCATGTTCTTTTTCCCCTTCTTTTTCTTTTAAAAGAAACCCCAAACAAAACCATGTTTGCTCTTCTTCCCCTCCTTCAGAATGAAATTTCAAAAGCCTGGTCACCAGTGACATGAGGCTTACTATCTATGAGGTCAGGAATGCAAATCTCCATTTAAGGTTTATACCATTGACACGTTAATCTGCAAATGCTCTTTTGTAGAGTTGCCATTGTCTCTGACACGGTAAACATGCCTTTGGACAGAGCATGTTTTCTTCCATATGTACTTCTATATACTTTGCTTTGCTTGGAGATCAAAAAATAATTGTGAAGTCATAAAGTCACTATCTGGAAGGTTTCAAGGGCTATTGCTGTAAATGAACCAGAAATCTGCCTCTCTCAGCTATCTGAAAGTTAGCTCTGAAGCGAGTGCCTATGTGCCCTTCATAGCCAGCAGAGGAGGAAAGGTCTGCCAGTCTCCAGAGTAAGGCCGTATGTCAAACTTAGGTGACTAAAATCATGCACATTAGGGCCCGATCCCATCCTAGATTTCCAGTTTCATTTTAGCCCAGCCCAGAGAGTTCATACATTTTAAGACATGGTTAAAATCAAAACTTGTCCATTTCTTGTTCTGCATCCTATGCATTTTACCTCACTGCAAAAGACCTTTTACAAAGCATCAGCTTCCATTTAAGCCGCATTGAAAGCCACCAGACTCTCAAAAAACTTAATAAACTTAAGCTTTAGAAGAAAAGAAAAAATCTTGTCTGATAGATAGTGAGAACTTGTAAGCACTGAAAGTTTCTGTAATTTCATCCTCAAAGTTGCATGTCTTAAAGAAAAGAATCAGAATCTTCTTAATAGTCTAGTCCCACGGATAATTCATGGTACGAAACTTGTCTGAGCCCAAAGTACCGTTCTCAACACACCCTAACTTTGGCTAGTTTTGCAGTCCAACTGACCTCAATATCTGGTTTTGTCCTAATTCTAGTGGAATAAATCCAAATTTTCTTTTCTAAAAGGTTCCAGGTCAAATTCTGAGGATTAGGCTGCCTTTTACTTCTAACGACTGTGGTAGAGTGAAAAATACCAGAGTACAAATCATATTTCTTTAAGGGCAGACATAATTTAGCCAAATGTTTAAAGGAATTGATACTTGAGCCAGCAACATGAGTTTTACTTAGTCATTGTATTTTGCTTCTAAATATAAAAGAAATTTAGGG
>NW_009632215.1:11718-21657 GCF_000690535.1 Cariama cristata
ATCTGAAGTGAGACTTGGGTGTCTAAAGCAGAAGTTAAGTAGACTTGAAGTGCCAAAACCCAAAACTGCTGTTAAAAATCCCTGTTAAAAATTGGTGCTGTGTTTGCTACTGCCTTGCTCCTTCCTTGTCCAATCTGAAAGCATTAGATCTGTGCTGTTCTGCACCGTGCCGTGGCCCAAAGCCCCCCCCAGACGAGTAGTCTGTGGGGACCTCCCCCAACCTTGGGGAGCCAGAGTGACATGCATCTAAAAATCAGGTTCCTCCAAGCTAGCCATCATATGCTTTGGTCTGTGTCCAGGTGAAGACTGCAGAGAGGCAGAAAAAGCGGTAAGTATGCATTTCTGAAATCAAGAGAGTCCTCTACATTTGGCTAGGAAAAGTGGGAATATTCTCATCTGCAATGTAGCTCACTTTTAGCAAGCAAAGCACTTCAAATTCCTTATTAATGAGTTCATTAAAAGTAGTATCCATAAAGTTCTGGTGCTCATCAGTGCTGGCACTCTGCTTTTGAGATCCTACTCATCTTCCAAATACAAAGGTTTCTAACCATTATTAGTAAGTCCTGTGCCAAGCAATTGAATTGGAGACCCCTGTATACACTGGGAGCTGCAGACAAAGTGGCAGCCAAGCCAAGCCTTTGTACCTGGAAAGATTTTGGTTAGAAATTGAACTATTCTTGCACACATTTACTTGCTCTGACTAAATAGCCATATTGTGCAATTTCCCTTTCCAATTGCAGCTTCTGTGTACAGTTTATTATCAGAGAAATGCCAACACAATCCCTGTTATTACAGATTCAGAGGATACAGTGGTGCATAGCATAAAAAAGTAACCAAACTATTAGCTGAAGTGGTTGGGCTGTCAGGCAACAGTTAATATTTAAAAAGTGGTTCTCTTTACCCAGTCACTTGTGAGCATCATGAAGGTCCTCTTAGATGAGTTCAATTGTTTTTAATAGCTCTTTTCAGAATGTAATTGGGTTATATGTATGAGCCCTGGGAGCATGGCAAGTACTAGGCATGCGTTCATTTGTTAAACTTTCATACTTACTTTAGAAGGACCGGGAGAATATCCACACACAAACTTCCTTGAGAAGGTTTTATTTTTCTTTTTTTTTTCCCGGCTAATGAAAATCTACAAATGTTCTGGCACTTCTTTGGTATGAGAGGTTATTTGTTGAGATCCGAGCAAAGGTAAAATGTTTATACATTGAGGCCAGCACCTGCAGTTTTGATAACCATAATAATTATAAGGCTTAACAAACCTCCTGCTTTAGGGCATAAATTAAGTGGCTCAGTAAAACCATCTTTTAATTAATTGAAAATATTTCCAGTGGCTTCAGATGGAGTTGTTTAAACTCCCAGCCTGGTAAAGACTTTCTCCTCCCCAACATAAATTATTGCTGGGCTGGAGAGGAACTTTACTAGAGGATAATGTTCCTTCATTTACAATTACCACTACTGATTACCTGGTATTTGACAGTGTTGAAGACAGGCTTTTGAGCTAGATGAAACAACAGCTTTATTCAATAAAATATTTTTTCTAAGAATGAAAATATTTTCTCTGAGGTAAACTAGAAAAATGTATCACTAAGTAAAGCTATTTTCTACTTCATGTGTTAGCTTTGTTGGTAAAATATTTATTCCTCATATATTAAGAAGCAATAATTAGTAATCAAGAGATTGTAATAATTTGGGGACTGTGATTAATCTCAAGTAATTTGGAAATGCTAACCTTGTGCAAAAAATCAACTATGTTTTTTTCACAGTAGTTGGACAATATCATTGGAATAACAAACAGTAGCACTAAACGAGTTTAAATCAGTTCATTAACATTCTCCGTATTTTATCAAAATAGACTTTGAGCTCTGTTAATGGGGATGGACCATATTGGTAAGTCTCACATACCACACAAAGGTGCTGAGTGTGATGTTCATAGTAACACAGGAGTTGATGTGGGGACACTGTGAGGATACAGAAGAAATGAAAGCTCTTCAACTCAGAGTCAGTGTCTGGCAGTGTTAGTGTCTGGCTTATCTCTGTTTCAAGCTAATTTAAAAGTTCTGTGATTATAACACATGTTAATAATCCAAGCACTGCAAATGTATTTCCTGCCAAAGTGGAAAGACGCTGCTTCTGTGCTCGGTATCAGAAGATCAGACCTTACCAGAGCATGGGAGGCAGGACACAGGCCACCAGTCCCTGGCAGCTCATGTTTGCTATCAATTTCCACATAATCCTGTTACACCAAAACTAAGCAGCTTAGGAAGATGTTAACAAGGGATGTTTGCCTGTTTTTTACTCCATATTCAAGACAACTAAACATTGTCTTTGCCATGTTAGGATATGAATTCTTGATCAACTTAAGGAGACATTTAATTTCTTATAGGCCCACACTATGTTATTTTTAAAAAAGAAAAAACACCAGAAAATGAAAGTTGCAGATAAAACTTTTCACATTAATTAATATTGATGTTCAACTGCCCTGTAAATATAAGTTAATCATCATGTTACAGTATCCATAGAATGACAGAGTATTCTGCTGGAGGAGACTAAGAGCTGTCATCAGAGGTCATCCTTCTGCTCTAAGCAGAACCGCAATATCTAAGCCGTTCTGACAGAGTAGTTTTGGCCCCTGATGTTTCATCAATTGTTTTTTCTGGATTCCTTTAAGTAGAATGCAAAATGAAATGAGTATCACAAATTATAAAAAGCTAATTATATTTTTTAAATATTTTTGTCCATAATTTAAGACAGAATAGCAAAATAAGGTAAGGTTTTATCATGGCAGTATTCACAGGCACATTAGAAGCCAAAATAATCCATCTGGGTGAATCTATGCTTTTATGCTATTGATAAACTGGGAGTCTTCTGAAATTACAATCTATGCAAACCTGCAGCTTCTACCACAATGGTATGTGTGCACTTCCTAAAGTAGTTTTACATACAGGGAGGTAGAATCCTTAGCCGGGAAATTGCAGAACAAAGAGCTGCTTTCTGAGAGTGTCATAATGCTGATATCCTCTTTTTAAATGTATACAATTTTAGGGTAGTCACCTGCACACCTCCTAAAATATAGTGTATGGCCAAGCAACCATACCAGTACAATACATATATTTTCATTCTTTACCCTTACTCTAGAAATTGTTTTTGTGAGGTGAGTCTAAAACACACTGTATTAAGATTTCTTCATTCTTTGTTACACCAACTTAATGATAAAATTACCCATCATGTTTATGATCCTAGATAATGGTATTTCTAGCCAAAACAAATAGGATTTCTATCAGCATTTGTACCTTAAGAAGCTCATGCCTGAACAAGATTAGCAGAAATCATGCATGTTCTCAGGAAGTGCTGCTAGGAACAACCTTCACCAACACAGACCCATCTGCCACCAGAACAGTTTCTTCTCTCTCCAGTCAAGTGGGTATTTATAAGAAATTATAATATACTAAATATTAAGAATAAAAGTATTATTAACAATATAAATATTATAACATTTTCTCACATCCTAAATATTAAAAATATTTTGTAGGAAATCATTTAATATCTGAATTGCTGTTCTGGTAAATTACATCAATGCACTGGGGACATTAGCCTCTGCATTTGAGTGCTCTAGACAGTTTGAGGAGAAACTTCTCCAAATAGTTATGCATGACATGAGCATCTTTCTGTGCCTGACAGAGATTCATAGTGCTGCTGGTGAGGCCAGGGTCAGACCCAGAGCAAAGCACCCACTTACACAAAGTCTGAATTTGGTCCAAAGACTCTCTCAAGCATGCTTAAAAAATTTCTACAGCAGTTTACTAAAACAAAATCAACCAAAATCCCCACAAACCTCAATCCTATGACTAATCAAATCAAATAGAAGTTCAAGTGGAAGAAGTACTTTCAGATTCAAAGAGAATGCAGGCAGATAGCAATCCAGACTTTTTAGCTTGAAGGCAGGGACTTATTTGTCCTCTGCACTTTAATGATAGGTTCAACAGAAAGCTAAGGAAATTATTGGTTTTCAGCCCTTCTTCTCTAGTACTTTGCAAAATTAGTATAGGTTTTAGAAATCTCTTATCAAAAAATAGCATGCCACATCCACAGTGGTAGCCAATTTAACAGACTCACAGTTAGCGTGGTTACTGTCAGTTTACCACTTGGAAAAACAATCATCTAATATTAAGTACAAATCACACTCATATCTTTGCAGAGTGCAGATACAAACACATTTATAGTCTATACTCTCTAATATCTGATTTTATAGTCAGAGAAGACAGAGCCAAGGAAGTTCCCCATGTCCCTGTTCTCAAAAAGGCAATAACTGCACCACATCAGAACAATTTTATTAGCTATTTTTTTTCCTTATTGATCCTCATCTGTGAGGTCCACCTGGCTAGAGTTTATGAAGATATTTTTGTAAAAGAAACATCTCACCTGGTAATAGTTTGCAGGGGATAAATATTTTGTGTTGTTTTGTTTCTGTTGCAGTTTTTGTGTTAAAAGTTGAATTTTGTTTCAATTTTGTACAATGGTGTAAACGCTCAACAGCCTCCGGCACCAACAGAAAATCCAGTGATTTGGGGTTTTTATAAAACTAATGGTGTACACAGAGGGCCACTCATGCAAGAAATTTACGTATCCTAAAAGACCTGCATTGAGCAGCAGCAAACTTATTCAAAGGTAGAAGCTACTTTAGTGCCCATGGGATCTAAACATAAAAAGTGCACATATTCTGTGGGTCCCACCTTGAGCATCTCTGGAGACAAACTCTTCCTTTTACATACAGGCTATTCCAGTTTCCAAGCAGTGGTGTTGAAATCTGTGGCTGATGCCATGGGGAAAGAAAATTATGCATATTGTCGAACCAGATGGAAGTGAAATTTATTTGATTTAATATAATGTAGACTCTCTCCGTCATCCTAAAATAACGGAATAAGCTACCCAAATGTCTGAAATATTGCTATAATATTTTCTTATTATAGAAAATGTCTCCTGGTTGACCTTTTCCCTCCTCCTTCCAGGTTGCCTATTATAACTCCATAGTTTGGAATAATTAAAGTGTGATTTCATACTTTTTAGCCACTAGGATTTCTTCTTAGATGTTTCAGATGTTAAGAAGACCTAGGAACACCACTGTAAAGAAATGGAGATGATGGAGATGACAAATTGGGAACAGTGTGGAACGCTCAGGTCACTGAAGGGGAAAGCTTGAAAATCCAAAGAGGGGGTGTGGAGAAATCACAGTGCAGGGGACATTCAGAGATACAAAATACAAGTATTAAAAGCGATCAACTTTTAGCTGCTTTGGAACAGCATTTTTCTCTGGCACGTATAGCTAATGCAGCCCAATTAGTTCAGCCTGAGGTTGGGTGTTTCTGCATATACAAATTGCTTTGTGCCATATAGATAAAGCCACAAGAGGCCTAGAGCTGGACGTTGAACCACGACCAAAGAAAAGATAAGACTTAATCCCATGACTCACTGTAAACTTTTGGTTGACTTTGTGCAAAATAGGTGCTAGACATGAGGAAACTGACACTGTTTAACTTTACACACTAGTAGGTTCCTCTGTAAACACTGGCCGTTGCTCTTTTTAGCTGCAGTTGTAACTGATGGACACTTTACAAACCTCAACATTTTTTCCGTCTTAGAGAGCACTCAGACAGGTGGTACCTTCAGAGATCTTACATATGCAGGACTGTCCGGAGCAGGATGGCGATGAGCCTTTGGGATCCAGAAGCACAGAAGAGGATATCTGTCATGGGTTTGCATCATGGCCCTACCTGCACTATGGGATCTGCTGTGCTGTTCAGGGAAAATATTGCCATTACTTGGCTAAGGTTTTGAGCACTCCTATAATAGTCACCACTTCATATTTTCTTTTTCAAGCAAGATGCTACTTCTCTGCTCCAGTTTCCTATGCTTTTATCGTCTCTCCCACTATTCCTCCTGCAATCTTTTTTTCCACAGGGTCAACTAGTGAACTACATTAGACATAAAACTTCTTAATCTGCTTCCTGAGGATCAGTCGAGTGTTTTGTCCTCTCCTGTGGTCCTCAATTCATAGAAGCAGCAAATGTCTCAATTTTGAGTCATATTAAAACAAAATCCAAAAGGTCTTCAGTTCATAGAAGCAGCAAAAGTCTTACTTTTGAGCCATATTAAAGCAAAGAACAAACCTAGGTTCTCTAAAACTAGCACGATTTTTGAGAAATGCAAAGAAGCTAGTTCCTTTCCGCAGAGAGTGAGCAATAGACAGAATAATATAGCAGAATATGACAAGTCTTGTTTTATTTCCACAAACTTTGGTGTTGAACAACTAATAGTGTCTGTGAAAAGACTCTCTACACATGCTGAGTCCGCTGATCTTGCACAATTCTCTCATTACTAGCCAGTAAACCCTGCAAATGCATAACATTCAGTATGGAAAGGTAGGTCTCATCTTAACCAGCTGGCAAGCCAAAGAAGTAAAAAGGTCTGTTATTGCCCCAGAACATAATCTGAGCTTTCCCCAAAAACTGTTGAAGTCAGGGAAACATATATGAGAAAACTCCTATACTCATCCATAGTCATTTTACTGTGATGTCTTCAATTCATGGCATATATGAGAGATCTTTCAACTACCTGTTACGCAGAAGCCGTGGACTTTTTTTAAAAGAGCCTTCAGTCAAAGTACAATGTATGACAGAGAGAAGATATAGTCATCAAAACATTAAGTTCACATGAATTCTCCATTTCCTTATGGGAAAGACTGTATGGGATCTGAACACTGTCCAAACCACGTGGCCATTCTGGACTCAGATCTGAACATTTGAGCTCAAACTACCTCTCCTTGTTGATCATTTTTATGTCGACACAAACCACATATGTTACGTATCTGCCTCCTTTTCCCCTTTTATATTGGTTTCTCTGATCAGTGGAGCAAAGATACAAGAGGAAATTCATCTACTGCCCGTAAATGTCCTTTGTGGTATCTAAATTGTTTGCCAGATCATACTCTACAAGGTTATGAAGACAAGCCAAATATGAACTGCAACATACAGCTTTGAGAGGACAAATTTTGAGAGAAGGAGAACATTATTTTTTACCTTGTTTGCTGAAAATGAAGGTTCTCAGCTCAGTTTATGAAGCTTAGGACATACTGTTCACAATATTATTGTTTAGTCACAAATCTCAAACTAGAGGTAACATTTATTTTTATTGGGAGCTAAAAACACTGAACACTCTCAAAAAATCTTACAGTAAGGTAGTTAGGTTGATATTGCTGTATTCATTTCATGTTTGTTAGGCTTTGAAAGAGTTATGCTTTGGCTCAAGGTCTATTTTGACAAGCTATCCAATCCCAGAATAAAATTATCCAAAGCACAGAGAAAAAAAAAAAAAAGGGAAAAAAGTCCCTGCTTTTCCCCAGATTTTTGTTAAATTTATGGACAAAACAATTATTTACATAAATTAAATTGTTAGATAGAGACGATTAAAAATGTCAGTAATGCACTGTCATCCTCTTCTGAGGTTAGATTAAGGATGCTAGCTGAAGCACTGAAGCTGTTCTTTTTACTTGTGCTCTTAATGAGCCGGTATTGAAGAGTTTCAAGAAGTGTTTTGATGATTCTTTGCTGACAGTAAACAAGGAGTTAAACACAGGAATGAGTGTATATTATACAATCACTGGTTTGAGTAATTAGTGAAGGACTTGCTAAAATATCTGCAGGTAATACTTTAAATATAGATTGTTGAAATTTAGATGGAAGTTGTTGCAGAGATCTTATAAATATATAGTGTTACTAACTAAGCTGAAACAAGATTCCATATTTACAGATACATGTAGACCTTCAGTAACTGGAAAGAAGTGCTTTTCCTGTAGTTTCTGAAGCAATAACTTATTTGGAGATATTTCTCCCATTGCAGTTTACAATTGCTTTGTTCCTAATTCCTCTTTCCCCTTTATGAAAAGTGAAGGATGAAATCAGATAGTAAAGGCAGAAAAGCAGCACGTATGTGATGAAATATCTGTCCTGTAAATTGCCATTGTTGTGGGAAGAAACAAAGCTTCGACCTTTTGCAAGGGGGCTACAAACCATAGTACATAACTTTTATTCCAAAGCTTTTGTAGATATAGAGAATGCGCAGGGAGTGCTTTGATGTATTTATTATACAAGTGACGGAGCTTATTCCACTCTGCATTTGCCAGTCAGTTTCCCCATACAGACAATCCTTTGGTAGCTGCACATGAGTCTCAAGCTCCTGACTATCATGAGTAGATCTATGGAGATCCTGATCACAACTTCGGTCAGGCTACAGAAAGCGGATTTCAGCTAAACCACAACCCTGGAAAGTCTCTTCCAGATTCTGTTTCATGACTGCTACACAGCAAAAACTACAGACCTTGCTAAAAAATCATGTCTCTTTTTGATCGAGGTGGGACAGTATCCTTAAAGCAAGCCATGCCACCTTGGCCAAAAAATGGCAGGCATAGCATTTGCTATAATCAACACATTATCTGAAATGTGTTCAGAAAAATATATAAAATAGTCTAAAGAGACCAGTAAGTTTGTCCCAAAGCCTAAACTTCACAAGCCATGCAATAATGAGTGTATTCAAAAGGGTATTGGAAGAACATAAAATAGGCAGATACAGATACATTTGTACTGTGACCAACACCACAGGTGTAGAGGTCTCAAAAACGTGCACAGACAACTAAGCCTATAAATGTGAATGCTCTCCGTGGTTTGTTTTCTTGGCATGTCTTCTAGAATTTCCTTGTTTTTATGTTTATTACTTAACACATTGCAGATAATTGATCAGCATCAGCTATTTCTCCCCCTTAGAAGGCCCTACTAAATGAACATGTTTGAAGTCAATAAAAAGCAATCTCCCTAGAATACAAAAAAAACAGTTTCTTGCTCATAAGGAACAAAATTGTTTTTCACATTCCAAGTAGTCTGTTGTCCATTTCTAAATTGGCAGGCATGAAGTTGAAATCCTGTCTAGATGGGTTGTGTGAGAACTACAGGAGTTTGGAGGTATTTTATTAGGGAAAAGAAGACCAAAAAAATATAAAAGTATCTCAAATAGAGGCTGTCTGTGTCTACAAGAGTTAAATTTGAGACAAGTATGAAATAAATATCTGATTAGTAAACAAGCCTATAGTTCCCTTGTAACATACTACAGAGTAGCTGTAGAAAGAGTTGTTATACAATGGGTTAAAAAAAACACGACCAAGAAACTCAGGCTAGGAAGATGTGTTACATTCAGCTTTTTCTTTAATCATACCTTACAAGTAGAGACAAGCTCTAGTTACCCTTGTACTGAAAAAAAAAAGGATCTGTATTAAAACTAAAGCAAGGACTAGCCCTGTGAAAATAGCTTTACAGCACTTCTTAAAGTAAATTTTTTTTGTAGTTTTACACTAGGAATGGTGAAGTCAGTCACATTGGTTAGGACACCGGGCACATAGAACAGAATCACAGAATCATTTGGTTGGAAAAGACCCTTAAGATCATCAGTCATTCTATGGTTCTATGATTCTAACTCCAACTGTAAACCTAACACTGCCAAGTCCACCACTAAACCATGTCCCTAAGCACCACATCTACATGTCTTTTAGATACCTCCAGGGATGGTGACTCCACCACTTCCCTAGGCAGCCTGTTCCAGTGCTTGACAACCCTTTCAGTAAAGAAATTTTTCCTAATATCTGATCTAAAACCTCCCTGGTGCAACTTGAGGCCATTTCCTCTCATCCTATTACTGGTTACTTGGGAGAAGAGCCCAACCACCACCTCGCTACAACCTCTTTTCAGGTCCTTGTAGAAAGCAAACAGGTCTCCCCCCAGCCTCCTTTTCTCCAGGCTAAACCCCAGTTCCCTCGGCTGCTCCCCGTCAGACTTGTGCTCTAGACCCTCCACTAGCTTCATTTCCCTTCTTTGGACAAGCTCCAGCACCTCA
>NW_009632216.1:0-3248 GCF_000690535.1 Cariama cristata
GGACCGACTCTCACAACGTGATTATTGGCATGGTGTAATGGTACAGGAGCAGCTCAAGAAGAATCTAGTTATAAACAATGCCAGAAAGGTAAGAAAAGCAGAACCCTCAAGCCATGCATAAAGGATGTCAAAGCATCAAAATCTGTGTTTCTTAGAATGACTTTGGATCCAAGAGACAGAAGAAAAATGTGATCATTTAAGACCCTATCATTGTCAAAACTCTGAAGACAAAGTACCAGTTTGCGGTGGATTGTCTGTCAGGCTAGGTCTAGATATAACAAAGAAAGTAGGGGTACAAGTAGTTACTAGTAGGACACAAGAAGACTTGGTTAGTTTATTTGATACCTCTGCTATTAATCTACCAACAAAGCTCTCCATTAGAAAAATATGTTGTTTCTTGTTCTTATAGGGAATGCTTGCGAGTGTTTGTGTAATACATTTCACTGACATATTTCCTGTTTTCTGAGTTTTACCTAACTGGAAGACCTGAAGAAAAATCCAATGTACCCAACAGTGTAAGTTCTTTATAGCTTTCTTAGTGTCGGAATATATAAACAGAAAAAGTTAATCTTTTGAAATAATAATAATAAAAAGATTCATGAGCTTTTTAAATACTGAGTTACAAGAAAGTGCAAAAACCCAAATCACAAATAAATGAAGTAAGGAGATTAACATGATGGATAAATTGTTTTTTTTTGTAATAGAAACATAAATTCTATTTACAATTAACATGTATTATGTTAAAGATATCTGTATAAGAAGTATAGCCAAATACGCTACTTTGTGATACCTGGTGGGATGTTTGTTCAAATTCAGAATTGCGGATGACCATACAAGAGTTTGTTATGAAAATATTAAAATCATGAAGTATCTTTAATTGTCCCCTTCCATTGACAAAGACTGCAGGATGAATTAGTAGACTGACAGTAGTGTAACAGCCGTACATTGACTGAAGAGCTGATATGGTAGTAAGTTCAGTGTGAACCTGAGGAAGCTATTGCCCCTACTTGCATGCAAGGGTAGAGTTTAAAGAATGGGATTTCCCAGGAAGATTCGCTGCAGGTGAATATGGGGAGGGATATGCAGAGGATATGGGCTAACCTTACTGAGTCATATGGGACACCTGGGCTGGCAATATACTGTGTCAGAGGAGCAAATGGAGTCATATTGTAGGACAAACATCCTAAGTGAGTAAACTGAGAGAAGAAGGCTGATTCAAAGAACACACTATGAAGCACACATGGAAAGGAATACAGGGAACACGCATGAGGAGGAACTTGAACAACTGGGTGTGACCAAAGAGCAATTCAGAACAGTGAAGAAATTGAAAGACAAAGGAGTACATCAAGTATTCTTCTTCTGTGTCTGTGTGTGTGTGTGTGTGTGTTTTAATAAAAGGAGTGAGACCAACTAAGGCAAAGGAGAAGAGAAAGAAGAAAAGAAAAGCAAAAATAGCTAGCCAATCAAATATGTGACTGACAAAACAAAAAAGCATGTGATTGTCAGATTTGAAGTTGTAATTTGGCAAAAATTAAGTATTATGTTATTGATGTAAATTCATGAAACTTCTATTTTGGCAAAGATATAATATGAGGCATCTTTACGAGTTTAATGTCTTTTGTAACACCTTCTCTTGTATTCTTGCCTTCCTTCTTGATTATATAAATAATATTCTGAAACCTGCATTGCAAACACACTTGAATTTTCTAAGAAATCAAATGGATCTGCAATGAGAGTAGGAAACCACATCAATCTAGGTAATTGCCATAGACTCAAATATAAACTTCTTCTTAGACACCATATTTCATTCTGATTTGGTAAGACATTATATCATGCCTAACTTTAAGCAAATTGTGTACTCCTAGCAAATCAGCAATACCCATCACCTGCCTCAAGTAAAGGCATGTGCTCATGTACATTCGCTGATTTGAGATCTAAATTGTCTAGGGATGTTAACAAGTATGAACTCATATTTATTTCCACCCTGAAGACATCCTTCATTAGGAACTAGGAAGGATGATTTTCAGGATCTAAGAAATTATTCTGGACATTGGTTTTCCCCTACATTCTCTTTTTCCCCGCCACAGCATCCCTTTATCTCTGAAACCCGAATAGTTTTAATTCATAAGAAACCACAGGTATTTCATCTCTCAAAATCTGCATTCCAAACACATCATCACCCCAGAGTCTGTTGAAATCACTGAAAAGGGGAAAAAACAAATAGTTCCGCAACCAAAGAGCTTCCTTCCCACTGTGACTGATCAGAGTTTTTGAGTGATTTAACTTGATAAAAATTGTTCTACCCATGCTCTCAAAGAAAATTTAATAAATGAAGGCATTCAATGTAATTTTTAATTTTAATTAAATTTAATTATTTTTTAATTCTAGTGAAGGTAATAGTGATACTTCTTTACACTGCAGCTGGTCTCTTATTGCTCCTTTACTTGGTAAAAATAGACTACTTACTAATTTTGATTTCCACAGTGGTCTTGTCCTTTGTTTCCTGTGCAAGAACACTTTTTTTTAAATTGCTGTTGATCAATGTACAAAAGCTCTCTGTTTAGTGTCCACAAGAAGAAAAATGTGAGGGTATTATTTTTGATTTGCTTTTGTGCAATTGGAAGTGTCAGCCTATAAAAAAAGGTCAAATGGTTTGGAAGTTGAAAAGGAAGGAAGTTAATATGGAAAAAGGTAAAGGATGCTCATTCCTAGTGCCCAGTACTATAGTGGTAATTACATGAGTCCACAGGAGACCAAGATGATAAAAGTAAATGCCTGCCAGAAACTTTAGGTTTCCTGGATTGAGAATGAAAAATGGCCTTAAGGTAGTATGTGAAATTCTTTAAAGGCTGTCACAGCTCTGAATACAAAATAGTTCCTTTTGCACACATTTCTTTCAGAAGCACTGACTTAAAGTTGTAGAGAGACAATGAAAAAGGATTAGTGTGTGAAGCAACTGTAAAAATCTTCAGAAATTATTTAGCCTAGAGTATTTTCAAGATAATTCTCAGGGAAGATTTCTGATGTATTGTACTACTACAATGTGAAGTTAGTTTAGCACAGAACCTATGCTAATCTGTCTTTCAACTAATCTTTCACTAACCTGTCTACATACCACTTCAGCACTAGTTGGAGCTATAATCAATGAAAAATCTGGTTTTATTACTGTGCAGATATTTAACTCAGAAATGCCTCATATTAATTCTGACGTTGACTGATAGTTCATCCAGAGAGATTTGATTTTTAGT
>NW_009632216.1:3266-11529 GCF_000690535.1 Cariama cristata
AGTGAAAAATAAAGGGAGATTTTGTGAATAAAATCACATAAGACTTATTCTTGGCAGCTATGTACTGGCTGAATATTCTAAGTTCATCTCATACAGCAGGAAATGGATAGGGTTGTATTGTTACTAGAGCATCTACATGTGCAATTTTAAAATAATTTAGTTTTCTTGTTATTTGTGAAATACACTAGATATTATTTGTGAAATATAAATTTATTTTTGAGTTAATATCTCAAATTAATGTGGCAGTTATAAGTAATTATATGATGGTGTATATAGGATGAAAAATCAGAAAAGATGTAAGGATAAGGGTTACTCTTCAGGGTAAAGAGTGGGGAGATACATAAGACATTAAATAGCAGCTCTTATCACGTCAAGTCCTGCCTTATTTACATTAAATCTTACTGAACACCATGGCATATGGGCACCACAGTTCAGTGATGACAATCAGTATTTACAGTCTGCGATTAGAGAGTAGTTCACAACTTCTGGCTCAGCTGTGCATTCTGGACATGTCCTGAAACTTTGCCAGAAATTAAACTCTCGTGTGTGTCATTTTCCTCCTCTCCTTTAACTGTCAAATATGGTGAAACCTATGGAATGGAAATCCTGGATGTGTGCGCAGGAAGGAAGCACAGTGTATTAGCGCAGAATCAAGATAATGGAGAACACTGTTACTGCTTGTATGTCAGGTTAGAACGGCAGTCTAGATAGCCCTTTTGAAACACCTCGTTTCACAGATTAGTGGAATTTCTGAATGGTTTCTCTGGAGTTTCACAATCTAAGAATGCATGCAGGAAAAATTGTATCCTCAAATTTAAAATGTGGCTTTAGAAAGGAAGACAGCTGACCATGCTACTTCCAGATTTATATTTTCTGGTTCTGGTTTGAATGGAAGTGTTGAGCTGTTTAATAACATGCTCTGCAAGATTTGTGTGATGAAGCGTACATTTCACTGCTTGATTAAGCAGACTGTATTGCAAATACATTCCTCTTACTTTTTAGCCCTTTTCCTTGCAGTTTCCTCAATCTTAAAATACTAGATTGGTTGCAGTGTTTCTCTTGCGGAAAATACTAGAGTGTATTGGTGCCGTTATGGCTGGCTAGCAGTCTATGAAGTCCCTACAACTTTCTGACTCATAATGTGTGTAATGAAACATCTACAGTTCTTACTCTAAAATTCTGCAGTAGTGATTTCCTATATATATAGCAGCTAGCACAGTGAACAGAGATCCATCTTTTGGCATGCATATGCACTTCCATGTCAATCATTCATCTGCCTGAAATACTCAGACTGTAGAGTTGGTAGGTCAAGTTCAGCCATCTACTAAGGTGCCTGATTTTTAAACTGAATTTCACCTTGAAATAGCAGTAGAAATCTAGGCTCAGACCACAACATACAAGAATATACACAAAAATTCACACTGTTAAGAAAAAAAATACAATTATCTTCAAACTTCTTTTATTAAAAAAAAAGGGGAAGGGAAAGGGAAATGAAAAGGAAAAGGAAAAGGGAAAGGGAAAGGGAAAGGAAAAGAGAAAGGGAAAGGAAAAGGAAATGGAAAAGGAAAAGGACTCAGATTATTTTTAGCTTGTGGAAAACCATACTGCATATTGGTACAGTTGTAGTTAATGGTACTTTTACAGTGATTCTCTTTTTGGAGAGACCTAAGCTGTGCGAGTCCTTGACTGCCCTGTTCACGTTGCTAGAACATTTTTGATGCTTGCATTTTCCTTTCAGTTGGAATGTAATATGAGCATGATAACATGACATGTTCAAATTTTAAAGTTCAGTATCTTCTTTGGCATTAGATCCAGCATATCTAGCAAGTAAGAAACCTCCCAGAAAAGCAGAATGTACTCCTTTGGCTCACAATTTCTTCCTTTGTACTGCAGTTCTGCAGTCCTTACCAGGCACAGGATTGATTGCTAAGTAAAACAAGTTAATACTGACCTTTTATTTTCCCAGGAATACTTATTGTAGTTATTACTGTATAACCACAGGAAAGAAAGCAGTTGAGTTTCTCTCTGATTTCTCAATTTACACAATTAAATCCCGCTCAACCAGGTTAAGTAAGACAGAGATGATGGGTGTGGGAGTTATGGGATGCATTTCTGTCATTCAGAACTAGATTCTTCTCTGTATGCACATGGCTCATTTTAGAGCTATTCTGAGTTACAAATGTGAAGCTTTTCCCCTGTCATGGCTGATGGCAAACTCCAGGATCACCTGTCTTGAGCCAGACTCAGTGCACTTTGTAGAATCAGAGAGATTAGATCTTTGCCTTCAAGGGGTACTGCTCTTATTCATTTGTATACTGATGTGTTAAGAAATCTCAGACCAGATTTCTGCCATAGGTAGGATATATAGAGTTTTTCAGGGTGGGATTTCCATGGCTGTTGCCTCTCCCATGCAGAACTGTAAGGTATGCTAATTCTCTTGCATCAGAATAAAGAAATGGAAAGGACTGTTTCAAAACACTGAAAAACAATTACCCTTTAGTTTCTGTATTTTATTTTTCACTTGTTTTGCTTTTCTTGAATAAAGGAAATTGTTTATGTTTTTCTGTTTCTTTCTCTAATTCAAAATTCCAGACAGAAATGCAAGCTACTACTTCACCAAGAAAATAGGAAAATAGTATGGTACTTATTGTCATTTTAAAATAGGTTTGCTCAGTAACTGTAATAATCTTTTCAAAGCTTAAAATAAATTATCTTTTCTGGTTTATCTTCCATTATAAATACATTACTGTGTTTTTTCAGTACTCGTCAAGATGTTCTGATAGCATTTAGAAGAAAAATGTTTAAAAGTACTCCTCCTGTATCCATATTTGTGTGTATGCTTGCCATGACAAGGAGTCATATAAGAAGCATAGAGTTGTGAGTCTGGAGTTTATCATATAACAAATGCATGACAGGAGTCTTGCATGCCATTTTAACTAAACTGGAGTTGGAGGATCCTTGACTTCAGCTATTGAATTTATTTCTTAGTCTTGTTTGATGTAAACCAAGATTTGCAAAATGTAGCATACCATTGCTTGGTGACACGGATCTGTGTACAAAGTCTCTGGTTTCCATGGTAAATCTTGTTGGGTTAATTCAAACAAAACTGCTATTAATGCCAATGAGACCCATGATCAAGCTTGTCAGTATCCAGCCCTTGCACCTAACTGTATTTACAGCATTCTTTTAGGCACACTTGCAAATAAGGTAAGAATAACTTGTTCTGTCCAGGTAAAAGTTGTTTATTATGAAAACTACTATCTTTAGAACTCCAAGGATTAATTTTTGCACTGAAATCTGAACCAATGGAGTCTTTGGTGTTTTTTGATTTTCTTTTTTTTTTCTTTTTTTTTTTTTTTTGGTGAGGGAGGTACTGATTAGCTTAATGCTTAATGATTTCTTAAGGTTCTCACCTATTAAAACTACAACACAGATATTTAACAAGTAACCAATTGCAGAACCTCTCAACAGAGGCATAACACGTTAGACACTTGCAAGGGATGTCATGGTACTACCTTAAGATGTTACGCTGTAAGTTCTGTATTTACTATTCTGACACTCATAGCAATTAATCAAACAGCTTGTTTAATACATGACCATTTCCATGCATTTTAAATGCAAGAATTATATTGATTTTAAAGTCCCAATTCATGTGTTTTTTTTTGTTGTTGTTGTTGTATTTTGTATCTAAAAAGGTGAATTAAGAGGATAAATATAAGAGGCTAAATATAATGATGTGTCACTAACATTAGTAATGCCAAGGTAGTGAATGTATCAGTCCTAATGAAAATCCTTTTGATCAAAATGAATGGGGTGAGATAAAAACTGGGAACCTGTAAATCAAAAAAGAAAGTGCAAAGTGAAAACTGACTGTCTAGTGTTTATTCCTCAATGCAAAACATCTCCACACAACAAATTACATTGCAAAGAGTTCATAAAACTTCAGATCTATCACACAGTATGACAATGTTTTGATCCTTGCTGTTGAAGAGTTCTGAAATCAAACCTTTGTGTTGATAGTCATAAAAATGAGCTACTCTTGCACTTCAGAGATATTCAGGCTGTACCTACTACGTTTTCAAAGTACTTATTCAGGACATACTTGATATGTTATAAGTGTAGACTTCTATTAGTTCTTTTGATTCTAGTTAAGTAACTAAAAGTATTAGGCAACTTAGAATGGGGACTTCTGAAATCTGTATGGAGTTTAGCATTTGAACAAAATTGTTCTGACTCTTTCAAGCCTCACACCATTCTTAAAATATTTAACAAGCAAGGAAACAAACATATTTCAGTCTTCACATTGCTGGGTTAGGCTTGGTTTTCAAAACTGATTTAAAGGACAGAAAGTTCCATGAGTAGATTCTGTCACAAGTTTTCAAAATCATATATGAAACTGTAGAAAATACTGACCTTTTAGATGAGCATTTTCGCTGCAGTAGTAATTAAAAATTACTTTGAATATGACATTCTGGAAACATTCTGGGTTTTGATCTTAATGATTTTCTTACAGAAAGTGGTCTTTTGGTCTTTTGGTCTTTTCAGAACCAAACTCTAGGTTTTATTAACGAACAGAAATGTAAATTCAGTTCATCAGCTGAGAAAGCAAAAGGCAGCAAAACTTGTATGTCATTGATAAGAATGGTCTTGTGAAATAAGAACAGAACTAACTTTTGGGGCTTTTTTTTGGTAATGATATGTGAAAAAAAAAACATGTGGCAAGTTGAAGGATAAAGCTGATACAGGTAAAGTGTAATAAAGACTAAAGCTAGTTCCTTAGGAAATCTATTCAGTCATTCTGCATTCAAATTACTGGTAATAATTTTTATCTTTCATTGTATGTTAAATGTTGCATATAAAGCATTAAAAACCCCACTGTCATTCGTATCAGTCTATCTAATTATGGTGTTAATATTCATATGCCCACTGGATATTTCCCCAGAATGGTCTATGTGAAAAAAGTTGTGTCACTCTATTTGCATATAGATTAGAAAGATAGAATCTGGAATAGCTTGACTCCACAATGATAAAAGCTTAGAAAACTGTTATTTAAAGCAGAAACACGTTTTTGTAGTAATGGATTTGTCTTGCATGGAGAATGAATATTTTCATTAAAGAACTTTGAATAGGATTTTTTTTTTTCAGGAAAAACAATATATCTGTATGAACTTTTGAAAAGTACATGTGATACTTTTACCATCTCATTCTCTGTTATTTAAACTAATTCGATCATCAGAATAACAAGATTGAAGAAAGTAGGATGAAAGAAATGGAAGTCTAACATGCACTGAATTTGGGAAAGGGGCAACATTTTGGAAAACTGGAGAAAAATTTTGGGGAAATGTTGAGATATATTAGGGAAACGAAGTGTCAGTAGTGTCTTAGTGACATGAAAAAGAAGCTTGGCATTAGAAAGCTATTGTACAGATCACCTTTAAAGAAAGAGTTTTGCCTAGGATTTTAGAAGAAATTAAGTAGAGAAGGTTCCTCAGATACGCATCACTGGAAATAGGAAAGACAGTATCTAAAATTCTACAAGAAGCAAAGACACTGATTCAAGTGGCAATGAATATCAGACATTCTTCAGAAGATACAGTAAAATTAGGTGCAGAAGAAGCAGATGAAACACAGCAAACGAGAATTATAGCTGGTGAAAAGAGCATGGTAGGAGTGAGAAAGCAGGGAATGAGACAAGCATGAAAATTTATAGATTTTCTTGATAATTATTGTATTGAAAACAAAATTCTGATTCTTGGGGCTTCAAGGTTTGGTTTGACTTTTGGAATAAAGTTCTAAATTTTCAACATCTTTCACAAACTAAATAAACTCTTAAATAGGAAAGGTATTAGAGTACCAGGAGAAAAAAAGAAAAAAAAAGAAAAAGACAAAAACAGTAAAAAAAAAAGACAGAACCCACAGACCAGTAGCTAGCAGTTAAATTTTGTGTTCTTCTTTTCTTCCAGTTCTGATTCTTTATTGTTCTCTGAAAGTAGAAAAATTTTCCAATCAAAATTTCAACAGAATTGACAAATTTCTAGAGGAAAAAACATGTTTTCAAGTATATATTGCCATTTCTGCCCCCAACCAATTTTATTCTTCTTTCTGTTTTCTTTTGTAAGTAGAATATATGTCTGGAGTCTATTTAATGTCATTTCCAAACCATCTTCGTGTAGATGCATGGTTGATATTTGTATTGGCAAATTTAATAGCTAGAACTTAAGAATTGTAATTATTAACTAGGTTCTATAAAACCATAAACAATGCAACAATATGATTTTCCTTCTGTCAACCTTAGCTATATTCTGTATGGTCTGATCACTGGGGAAGGAACTGTTGGTAGATCTTCACATAAAATTGTTTTTTCTGTTATATTTACCGTCTCTTCTAGGAATTTGGATTCCTGATCATCTAACCACAAATATTTTGTGACAACATCCCACCCAGAACCCAACAATAATTGATGTTGTAACTCTTTCTATATACATATGTATCCAGTTTCTCATCTTTAATTTTGAGTATGTTTCACAAGTCACCTGTGTCATTTAATTCCATTGATTTACAATTATCCATCAGTTGTTTCTACACCACTACTCCCAAAGTCACATTTGGCTCATCTACATATCAGTCAGTCATATCCCAGTCTCAGCTCTCTGCTTACATACCATTGTTATGTTTCATTTTGCCAAGGATTGCTACATTCTGATTTATGTATAGGTCAAGGTCACATCTCCAGCATGTTTTCTGCTGTCACTAGATTATGGATTATGACTCAGCCAGCCAAGGTCATCCTATGCACAACAGAAATAATAAGAAAATTTAAATCTTACAAGGTCCAATTATATGAAAATTTATTTATGGGATTATGCTTAAGGTGTCCTCTGACTTCAGAATTTTAATTTTTTTTTCTATGGAAAGTTAAATGACATGCATTTAGATTTCATGACTAACTAGGGAGTGCTGAAAATCTAATTTAGGTGACTCCTATCTACTAGGT
This sequence comes from Cariama cristata, assembly GCF_000690535.1. Taxonomy (NCBI): domain Eukaryota; kingdom Metazoa; phylum Chordata; class Aves; order Cariamiformes; family Cariamidae; genus Cariama; species Cariama cristata. Next base: position 10,261 of record NW_009632216.1, read on the forward strand.
GTCATCTTTGATATTATGCAAAACCCCAGCACGTGAATCAGGCAAATGAAGTATTGAGTAAGGAGCTTTAAAATGAAAAGTCAGAGTTTAATTTGAAAAAATGTCCCAAATGATCAATAAAGACATACTAAGCAGAAGCATAGAATGAGTACCTAAAGAACAAAGAAAAAATGTTCTTGAAGTTTTGTCCAATCATTTAAGAGAACATCTAATGTTCAAGTTCTCTAAACTGTACGTGAGACAAATGAGACATTAATGTTGGAAGAGCAGTTTGGATCCAGAGGATTGAAAGAACAAAAGAGAATCAGATTCAGATAGAAATTTCACACTTATCTTCCCTGTCCGGTATGTGCAGCAATGGCAGAAACTTGAACTTGATTTTACAGTCTAGATTTTAGATCCTGATTGAATCTTACTGCAGCTAATACTGAAGGTCCCTACGACTGTAGTTAAAATGATTCAATACAAGCTTAATTTGGACAAACATTCAACAATTATCTTTAATTCAAGGCATCTAAGGCTAGAAAAGGAAAAAATATGGCCTTATTCTTCTGTCAAAGATCATGAATTAGTTCACAAAATTTAACAGGCTCAGTGTGCTTTCCTTCTGATAGGGCATCTATTAACACCAGCTGTGTAAAAGTATGAAAAAATAGCACTTAAATATGTGGACAGGTTGTCTTCATCAGAAAAAAGATCACGTAAATTCTGGGTGTAGACCACCTAAGAAAAGGGTATTTCAAGGACCCAGAAGGGAATCAGTGGGCCTTTGGTGTAGCAGCTGTAGAGACTGATGATACTAAACAGCTGTCTACCTTGCCTGGCCTCTCAGAGGATCATTCTGTTGTGAGGCTGCTGAAAGTGGAAGAACAAAAGGTGTCAATTGCCACCAAAACGGTGCACCAATGATAATACCGCACCAACCGAAATTCCTTGATCCCCATTCTGATTCGACTGTTAGAATATCGGGGAGTCATCGGTAAGACTCGCTCACCCTTTAACAGTCCAATATGGCCAGTTGGAAAGTCTGATGGGGAATGGAGATTAACAGTGGACTATCGTGGCCCCAATGAAGTCACGCCACCGCTGAGTGCTGCTGTACCAGACATGTTAGAACTCCACTGTGAGCTGGAGTCGAAGGCAGCCAAGTGGTACGGCACCATTCACATTGCTGATGTGCTCTTCTCTATTCCCGTGGCACCAGAGTGCGGGCCGCAGTTTGCTTTTACTTGCAGAGGCGTCCAGTACACCTGGAACCGACTGCCCCCG
>NW_009632216.1:11822-12486 GCF_000690535.1 Cariama cristata
TAAAAAAAAAACCAGCCATGTCCACACCAAATAATAAGAAAGAAACACAAGCCTTGATAGGCATTGTGGGCTTCTGGACGATGCATATTCCTGATTAGTCAGATTGTCTGCCCTCTCTATCAAGTAAAATGAAAGAAAAATGAGTTTCAATAAGGTTCTGAACAACAACAGGCTTTTGAACAAGCTGGCTCAAGCAGTGGAAGCAGAGTAACTGTCAGCGCAGAGAAAAACCCATTTGGGCTACCACACTGTGGCAAGATATTGCTGCCCAGGTAGAGAACTTGGCTGTAAAAGTACAGCACATCGATGCTCACATGTCTAAGAGTCGAGCCACTGAGGAACATCACAACAATCAGAAGGCAGACCAAGCTGCTGAGATTGAAGTGGCTTGGGTGGATCTGGACTGGGAGCATAAAGGTGAACTTTTTCTAGCTCGGTGGGCCCATAACAGTTCAGGCCATCAAGGAAGGGATGGCACCTATAGATGGGCTTGTGATTGAGGGGTGGATATAACCATAGACAGTATTGCACAGGTCATCCATCAATGTGAAACATGCACCGCAATCAAGCAAGCCAAGTGGCTAAAGCCTCTGTGGTATGGAGGATGATGGCAAAAATATAGATATGGGGAGGCTTGGCAAATTGAATATATTACAACTCCACA
>NW_009632217.1:0-1363 GCF_000690535.1 Cariama cristata
CGGGTCCCGCATCCCTCTATGATTATTATCATCATCATCACCAGCAACCTCTCCCTCTCTCCCTCTCCCTCCCTCTCTCTTTTTTTTCCTCCTTCAGCTTAGTAAAAAGTGAGTTTGGTGTGTGTCGTTCGCGTGGCTGTCATTAAGGCCGTTTGTTATTGTGTGAGGGCTGAATCAGTTAGCTCTTTGTGCTCTCAGCTGTATGGTAATGTAGACAGCACCTGCTCCCCGCACAATGCGAGGGAGAGAAAGAGCTCCCCTCGGCGCACGCTACTGCCTCTACAACAATGTCCGCACATTTTTTAAAGAAATCCCTTCCAGCACTTCCCCCCTCCGTCAAAAAAAACAAAAAAAAACCAAAAAAAACCAAAAACCCCCCCCCAAAACAAAACAACAAAAAAAAAAAACCCACCCCCACACACAACCAAAAAAACAACCCAACTTTACATCAACCGTCACCTTGTTATTTTATTTTTTTTTTTTTTTACATATCCATCAGACACTAGAACTTTTGTTTTGATCTTAAAAACACGGAAAGGAGTTTAGTGGGGCGGTGAAAGAGGGAGAGAGATGATTACCATTTGTGCAGTTTCTTAATGATGGATGGAAGCGGGGGATAAAAGTTGGAGGGCGACTTTGGCGTGTCACTCGAAGCGGGGTTTTCCATTTTGTTCGGGCCCTGTGTTTAAACACCTTCGGCAGGCGCAGGCGGATTCATTAGGATGCAAGGTGTAACTGTCTCTGTAAATGTCATTTTAATTGTAACAGATCATTTCAGCACAGATTAAGCTTGTGTGCGAAAGGAGAGGATTTGGCTACAATAACCTCACTGTAGGTATGCCGTGCTAAAAGCCTTATTATGGCGACTTTATTGGGTTGAAACGTGCATTTGCATGGCAAAATGTGACTTTCATTGAAGCAGATGTCTTGATCACAAATTATCTTACAATGCGCTAGAAAAGAAAAAAAAAAAACATTCTTAAAGACTTCTTAAAGTAAAAGCATTCGGTAATACCAATTAAAAGAAAATCACTAATGGGTTCATTCAGCCCAACTCTTCTTGACTGTTCCAGGACTGTGGCTGCCCACGTCCATTTACTGGGGGGTTGTGGCACCTACCCCAGACCCAGGCAGGTACCCTCGGTACCTACACGAGCATCCAGACTTTTGCAACGTTTTGCTACTCATCCCCTGTGTCCTTTACATCTAATTTCGGTCGAACGAACCATCTCCATCCAGGTACTCTTCTTCTCCCCTCTCCCCGCCCCTCGACGTTTAAGCGAAAGCTTAAATGTACAGGAATGTTTGGGGGGTTGGTGTTTGTTTGTAGATTTTTTGGGGTTTTTTTTTTGTTTTGGTTTGG
>NW_009632218.1:0-10790 GCF_000690535.1 Cariama cristata
TTGTGCTCGATCCATCCGTCGCGTTTATTAACTCTGTGCCTGAACATGTTTTGCAGGGGAAATACACTTTTGCAGATGGTCTCGAATACAAAGATAAAAAATGGCGTTACTGTGATGGCTACGACAGAAGATTTTATACAGAAATCTGTTCTGGTCTTAAACCACCAGGTACTGAGTTGCATTTGCGATCCTAAGAGTCTGGAAGGAATTAGACTAACCACTTTGCTTAAGGAAGATTAATTCGGCTACATGAGTAACATGGAGCAGAAACGCTCTGGCTAATTTCAGGACCCGAACGCTGACACCGCCTTCCACCAGCACAGCGCGGGACGCAGCGTTAAATCCATAGCGTGGTCTCTTCTGGAGTGACGACCCGTGGGACATCCACAGCTTTGGATACCCTGATTAACCCTTTTATACATTTCACCTTCACTGCGGTAGCAGTGTGCTTTTCATACAGAAAAGCTGAGCAAAAGCCGTTAGTTTACATCCAGGACATCAAATAAAGTTTGAATGCATCTGTCCCATGTATTTTTTTAGTAGATATTGAACTAAACATTGGTGTCCAGTCTGTATTTTTGCTAAAGACTTTATATTATTTGTCTGTAGTCAAAAGGTGAAAAGATTCATAAGGAACAAATCAGTAAAATATGTAACGTAATACATGAAATACTCTTCTGTATACATAGAATATTCCAGTGATGACATGTAGTTCTGTGAGGCCAGCAAGACTCTCCTGGCCCCGTTTTGGAGTTTCAGGTCATATTTGTCATGTTAGCTTAGTGGGCTGAATCACAGGACTGTGAATGAGGAAATCAAAGTGATATCTTTTTATCACAAACTTTTTGTGTACGGACTTTTTCTACTTTCATTTTCTTGATTTGTAAAATTGGCAAAATATTTTTATAAAACTTATTGTAAGGTAACTGCATTGTTTTTATAGCAAATGCCGTGGAGATTTAATATTTGTTAGTTGTCTTGATCAAAGGCACAAATGCAAAAAAGAAGCAAAATAAAGCAAACCCTTTGTTGTTTTTTTTTCTTCAGGCATTTCTCAGCTTACAAATCTGGATCCTCCCAAAAAAATCCCAGAAGGTTGTTACGACTGTGGTGATGGATTCTATAATCCTGAAACCAGAGTTATTGTTGACTACAAACTCAGGTTTCTGAGAAATGCAGGTATGATTTATTTCTTCTGCAAGGTAAACTGAGATGATTTTATTTGTCATATCTTCTAGGGTGCGTGATGAAAGCTAAAACATAACAAAGTCCATGATTTGGTTCTGTTAGCACTGAGCTAAAATATTTTTTACTTATTTATTTTTATCAGTGATTTATGTATCCCCAGAGTTGTATAAATCAAATTTTGCAAAATTACAATGGGGTCTTCCCAAGCAGATATGAATAAATACATTTTATTACCGTTTGGTATGTTAATTTCAGGAAAATCTTCGATCTCTTCCATTATGATCTCAATCAAGGGAGTAGCTGTAAGGTGTACATCATTGATCCTGAAGGCTGATAAACTCCCTGCTGTGAACCAGCAAAGTGTTCAAGCACATGCTTATCTCTAGATGTTAGAATAGTCCATTTTATTGAAATGAGCCTTAGGGCTACGTTTAAATGCCTTGCTGAACAGGAAACTTTCTTGTCACCTGGGAGAGCTGTCTTTTGAGTAGATTCTGGCAAATACTGCGTCTCGTGGATGAGTCCCCAAATTAACAACCCTTAGGGCAAATTAGTTCTCATCAAGCCAAAAGAGAAACTTTTCAAATTAAAAACACACAAAAGATTCCCAAGCAGTTGACACGGGGATAACTCAATAAACGTAATCTGACCTGAAGTAAATGCTTTGTATTCTGGCTCTTTAAACTTTGTGTTTATCACCTTTTTCGTGCAGATATTTTTTTAAATGAAAATTCTTTCTGAAAGCAACAACCCACCCCATTTTTTTAAATTTTTTTTTTTTCCCTCCAAATGTCCAAATTGAAAGGCCTGGTGTTTCTAGAAGACAGAACATTTCATTTTCAGTGTGCCACAGTTTAACAGTTTTGTTGCTTGGAAACTCCATTTTTCACCAAATTTACTATTTGTTGAAAAAAATTCTGCTCAGCTCTACTTTCAAGAGCTTTTATAAGTATGCGCTGTGATACTGGAGGAGGGAAGTGAAGCGGGGGGGTAAATGAATTGGAGATACCATCTGCTATAAAATATACCCTATGATACATGGCCTGTTTTATAAACGTTGAATAAAAACTGATCTAGATTATTACAAATGGCATTGATCCAAAATGCTGGAATGCAGTGGGCCTACTGATGAGGAAGATAAGCAACGTGCTTTCCAAAAACACAGGAACCTACACAGATTAGTACAGGAGGGAACGCCTTGGAATTCAATTTATTGTTTTTTAATCTGTTCTTTGAACTCATTGTCCTTTATGACATTTATCTCAAACCCTACAAATTATATCAATCAATATTCTCTAACCAGACCGGCGCAGCATGCAGTCTGAGGGAGTCGTTGGAGATGTGCTTTGTGCGGCCGTACCATTGAGAGCCCTGTACACAAAGTTAAGCTTGTTGATGTGAGTGTGAAGGAGGAATGTGTCATGTAGGCCAGACCCTTCCTCTCAAGAACACGAACACAATTGAAAAACCCAGCACTTGTTCGACATCAGAGGAACTCTTGCCGCCCCAGGAGAGATGATTCAGGGCACAAGGCCACTGCAGTAAAGAAAAAAAAAAAAATTTAAAAAACCCATCTGTAAGCAGAAGAAACTGAGGAAGAGGCTGGGATGACAGGGAACAGATCCAGAATTGCTCCATTGTAGGTTGGGCAGGAAGGAGCAGGAAAACCTCCAGGCTTCCAGCCAAGTCTTGAAAGCATCAAAAGCAGATGGTAGGAAGCATTCAGGAAGTTCTTACAACAGCTTGACAGGTTTACCAAAATGACACTATCTTCCTCAGGTCTGGCAGCAGGCTTTCAGAATACTCCAGTTCTCACCTTTCACCCTGGCCCTATTATGAAGCAATTTCTGATTGTTTCTTGGCTGTTTGTGAAAGGAGGGCAAGGAAGCATCCAGCCCTGGCACCGACTTGCCTCCAAACTGGCAGCATCCAAGTACCGTTCCAGAAGAGAAGAAAACCGACGCCATTTGAAACTACTGAGCTTGCTTCCACCGCTTCTTTGTCAAGATGAGTGGATGGAGAGTACCGCAGAGACTCCTGTTAAATTTGGCAAGCCTTGCATTTCACTAGCATGGAGGTCTGATACTCATTTACTTAAAGAGCTCTTACTGTTAAAGCAGTGCAAAGGCCCATCATGAAAACATAATCAGGCCCAGGGAATGAAATGACAGCAGCAGTTTTGTTATACGTTTTTATCTAGCAAAGTTTTCCAAATTCTCATTACAATCTTGCAGTTACTGCTCCGTCCCTAAACCTCGGTTTCCTTGGGGATGCTCAAATTTCTCTTGATTCTCCGTGTGTTCTTCAATCTTTTCTTTTTTCCAGTATTGCGAAGTACACAAAATTGGACGCATAAATAAGAAGGGGAATGCTCATTTGTAAGAAGATACGTTGTTTATTTTGAATAGATACTGGGACTTGACTCCTGTTTCACTAGGAGTATTACTTTTTCTTTTTCTTTTTTTTTTTTTCTCCCAGAAATAGGATTCCTGGCACCTTTGTAACAGAGTTTCATCAATAGAAAGATGGGAAGATTTCCCAGTTTTTCAGTGAAAAGCAGAAAATACATGATGTTACGTTTAATGCAAAGCAGGGAGGTAGCAGAAGAGCTGTGACATTCAGGTTTTAGGACCCCTGAATATCGAAGAAGCCCATAGCTTTCAAAGAGAAAATACCGTCAAAAATAGAAATTTTGTTACACTGAGATGGAACAGCTTATAAGAGATTGCGTGGGTCACCTATCTTTTGATGAAAAGCAAAGACACTTCTGATGAAAATGGCCTTGTTTCTCCCATGGCTCTCCCAAGGATGGGTCAAATAATATAAAACTTGCTATTGCTCTTTGTAATATGAGGATATTTGTGCTACTACTTTCGTATTCCATCTTCAGGTTTAATTAGTATGTGTATGGTGCATAGGGTGGCTTCCTATACTGCAGTCGATATTAGCTGAAATATATGCATCCCTTCATACAACCCCAAGAGCAGGAAGACACAAAGCCTGCCTTTGCACTAAAAGTTCGCTCAGGTAACTGAATTAACCTGCATGTCATTGAGAGCAGGATTAGGCCCAGAAAACCAGGACATGTGTCTTATTAAGAGGAGCGGTTTTGGCGTCGCTGGAATCCCAAACCAGCTAACGATCAGTTTAGGATTTCTACAAGCCTGAAAGTCTTGTAAAAATCAGGAATCATTATGAGCTGAAAAGGTCAAGATTCAAGAACGTTGTTTTATTACGGTTTAGAAAAGTCTGGGGTTAGAATGGTTGCGGTTCCTTGGCTGTGAGGCTGACCCAACCCCACAGGCAAGGGTGCAAAGCCGTTTTAATTCTAAGCCCTAGTAATCACAGACTTACAGCTTCCTCACATTGTTACCTTGGGATGAAGGTTCTCATGCTTGGTCTGAAAGAATTTAGAGGCAAAATTTTTTGGAAAGTCGGCAGTAACGTATTCATCCATTTCAGGTTTATCCAAGCACGCAAATCCCTAAGATAAATCTCCTCCGTTTGGGCCTTTTTTGTCTTACAGCTCAGATCTGACTTGCACCAAGTGCTTTTTGGGAAACGTAGACTTTGACTTGTCTGAAAAATGTAGTTGAGAAACAGAGCCATAACCACTCAATAATTACGCAGGGTAATATTTCTGTACCTACCCTCATGTACCCCAAATACATGCAGATGTTTGCATGCTCTTTCTCATAAACTACTGGAGAATTGGGTGTGGGATGAGGACCTGGCAATTTTTCAGGCCTGGAGTATTTCTGGAAAAAAGACAGCAAGTTTAACTTAAAGTCGACTGTGGTGCAGGAAAAAAAGATTGACTGCACTTAGGGATCACGCACAGAGCTTTATTCCCTGTTCTTCTTTGAAATTGCCCATTCTGATGATGGAGGGAGTGGATGAACAGTCCGATTCCAGGCTAGTCCCTAGTCATTGCCTAAGAATGTAAGAGTTGTTTTGGCAGATGCCCTTAGCAATGGAGAGGAAAGCCCCAGCAATACACATACAGAGGGAATATAGTATTTTTGTTCGAATGAATTTAGCTTCCCATAGATTTAAATGTCTACTTATAACACAGGACCATTTAATCTTTTGTACATTTGTTTCTTTTTTATTTGACCTAAGATACTGAATTTAGATGAGGTTTAGTTCCTACATATTGAAACTCTTAAAAGCTCTTCAAATAATTGTTCTTTGGATACTTGTTAAGCTAAAGAAATCAGTTTTGATCGGCAGTAAAAGTTCATGCTATTTTAAGTGCAATGCTATAGCTATTTTCTGTTGTATATTTAATCATTTTGAATTATATGTCATGTAAAAGATTTTAGCTCTGGGGCATTTGCCAGATGGCTGATTCTGCATTTCACACAACAAAAGAAATAATGTTTGTGTAAAGCTCTTAAAAATAGTTGGTAATCAGTATATTCTACAACGAATAGGATCCAGACCTGTTTGGAAAAAAACCCCAGCTTTTGCAGAAATTAATTTAGAGGATTTGGTCTCTACCTCTGGGCTCTGAACAAAACAAATTGTGTCTATTGTTTGCTGATTTTTTTGACATTTAACAAGTTAACTGAATTGTAAATTTTACTCATTTTTTTGTTAAATGCCATTTATTGCAATCCATTGATCTTTTCCTCCTTACTTTGGCTGACAAACTTCTTTCTGAAAACAGGATTTTGTAAAACAGAGAGCCAATACAGAGCCAACAAGCTCTGTTTACACAAGGAGAGCATACGAGCGTGAGTAGCCCTTTGCTTTTCTTGCAACAGCTGGAGTACTTGCCCTTTTTACTGCTGACTCCTCTTTCTGGCCTCTTTGATTCATATTCCTCCAAAATACCACTGCAAATAATATTTTCTGTCTCTGCCACGGCACTCAGCTTCTTTCCTTTGCCCACAAGTCTCTACGCAAGTCCACCCAAATTCACCTTTTGGTCTTGCCTCCTCCATCTCCCACGTACTTTTTTCTCTGGCGTCTACTCCCAGGACATAGGGGGTTTTGCCCACTTTCATATAATTCCAGTTTTCTGGTACCTGTTTTCCAGACTCACTGCTTCCATGATAGTCAGAAGATATGAAAAAAATTACATTAAAAGGAAGGTTAGAAATTGTATTATAGCTCTTTCATCTGGATCTCCAAGTGTTGCTCATCTATCTCTTCCTGTTTTTTAGTTAGATAGCTTTTGTCCTGATGTGAGAGCTTTGGACCTAAACAATCTCCAATGCTTAACAAATAAATGAGTTGAGGAGCCAAATCTCAGGAGGAGGAGAGACAGAACGTTAAGCGAGTATCAAACTGGGGACTGCTGAGTGGGCAAGGCAAATGAAGGAGTATTGAAGACGGCAGAAAGAAATTGAGTCTGCTTAATTTAAAGAGAAGATCCCGGACTCCTACGAGAAGTAGCTTCATGTTTATTCTTACTCTACCCTAAACATTTTCCAAAATGTTGGACCAATTCTCCTACCCATCTTATGCGCTTTTCATACCTTTTTATATAGAAATGTGTTAAGATTAGGCACATTTTGAATGCCATTGCGAAATGCATACTTATTATGCCTTTCTCAGTGTCAAAGGCTGTTCAGGTGACAGAGATAGTTGGATACTTCTCATCCATGTAACCAAGAAAATACTTTTAGGTTAAATTTGGCTTACATGTTTTAATATAAAATACCCTCCATTCAGTAAAATAGATTATGAGCCAATATAATTTATATTCAAGACTATAGCCGACAACGATAATATTAATATATGCATCATGAAGGAAGTTACTACAGTAATTTCAGTAGCTATAGCTTTTGCACATATATTGTTCCTTGTGGTTTCCTGGTCTTAAAATACTTATCGTTTTGAAAACTGTGGAAGTTTCAGTTCCAAATAGTGGCATGCCAAGAATAACAGCTTTGTTTGTGTGCTAGCCATCCTATTGTGAATCCATTAAATAGGCTATACGCAAGTCTTATAGGCTCTTATGTTCAACTCCACAGTTCGTGTGAAAACGAGTTTTACAAGAGATGGAAAGTTCGTTTGGGGGCCATTTTGGAATTACAGTAATTAAAAGTAAATGGAAGGGTGAGGATTTGTGGGTGGAAGCAAAGGTTAATTGAAAACATATTTTCCATTTTCTTGCCAGCCTTGATGTTGGTGGGGTCAGGTGCAGTAAGGAAAGTGGTGCTAGGGACCCAGAGGGGGCAGTGGAAAGGAAAGGGCTGTGCCAGGCAGAATGCATGGCTGAGATGCTATCGCACGTGATTGTAACGGTGCAGTGGAAGAACACGATAAACTGCACCGCGGGTGATGGGAGGAGTCAGGCACGTGAAAGAATTAAATGATATTGTTGTTTACAATGGTCTGTGTCTGCTTGGCCCTCTGCAAACAGAGAGGAAGCTCAGCTCCTCTTCAAGGACTGTCTGTTGTAAAGACACCCTCCTACAAACCGCAGTCATGGAAAGCTGCTCTCACCCCACAGCAGTGTCCTCAGGGTACGCCGGCGCTGTGAGCCTCCGCTTGTCCCGACCCAGCGCGTACCCGGGCACATCTACTTCCCTCCTTGCTCACACGGCCTTTAACAGAAGCGAGAGTGAACAAAGGGATGATGCCCGCTCGCGTCTGGTCCCAACTTGCCTTTGGACAGAGAAAGGAGCCAAGGATCTAAATTTTGGAGTGCATCAGGGAGTGCATTAGGCCTCCAGCGTAGACAAAGCCTTGAAGACACCAGGAGGAACACATGGAGCCACAAAGTGCAGTATGAAGACCTAACACGGTCGGACAAGGTTTTTAAGGGGAACACTGTAGGGTTTTTCCCCTGTGTAAGCCACAAAGTACTCTAGTGTCGATGCAGTACATCTTCCTGCGCACCTCTAGGTGGTTTCCTGGGAAAGCATTGGTTAAGAGGACAGATGTGGCAGCCCAGGTGACAACACTGCTGTTTGCTGACGGTCTCCGCTCTGCATCGCGGCAGACACCTAAGCATGCAGAGTCTCAAGAAGTCTCTCACAGCTGAGGTTTCCATAAGCAACACAGAAACGCGACAGCTAATTCTAAACTTTGCAATATGCATTTAATATAGGAAGACTAAATGCACCTAAATTACAGTGTATTTTCAAGTCATCCCTTGGAAGTACCCTAGAGCAAGCTCACCCTGAGTTTTCAGCTGTTTTTAATCCCAGTTGAGAGATGCTGAGCAGAAATCCACCGATTTAAGTGGGCTGCAGTTTGAGCCCACCGTGGGATACACCTAAGAGCATTTTTGACAGATGCCTGTCTGGACTTTGCTGGCATTTGGAGCTTCCCCTAAAGCCACCCAAAACAAGGAGGAAACTTGCAAAGCAATATTTGTTGAGAAGAACTAATTCTGAATGGGCTACTTACAGGCACACAGTACAACCAACAGACTCAGTTGGGTCTGATTTGCGTAAAAGGACCCTACCCAAAGCGACGTGTTGGCTGCGTCGGCAGTGTCCGACAGGGGATCAGTAGGACCTGCGCCCCTGGTTAACCGTCTGCTGTGGGCAGGCGCTGTTTCTGGGGACCAGTCGCGCAGGTGGCTACCAGGGTTGGCTCTGTATGCCTCTGCCTGCTTAACGAAAACAGCCTGAATTAATTACAAAAATAAAAAAGAAGCTATCCCAGTTTGGGCTGGCTGAGGATCTGACCCACAATATTCTAAATATATTTTGTGGGTGCAAGAAGACTGATCTTATTTTTGATTGAGACACAAGAAAATAACTCAAGTGAATCAGTCCATACTTACGTATATCCTAACAGTTCATCCATTAATCTCTCTCGCTCTCTCTCTCCATTTCGAGATTTCAGTGATATGTCATAACAATAATGGTTATATTTCACTAACTTTGGAGGAAATAACTTGTTAACATTTACTAACTGAACAGGGATACACCAGATTGCAATAAAATTTTGAGACACAGCTTTTTTTCTTTACCCTCAAATACCAACATGGTTAGTCCTGTTTCAGCAAAGCCTGTTCCGTGAATGTTTATTCTACTGAGGAAAATCTAAAAAAATGGATAAACTTTTAAAGATAAATATGCTGACACAGAATTCAGCACACAACATGAAGAACCCCATACTACCTAATTGTGCACAGGGTGATAATTTACCACTGATTAAAGAGTTTGTATTTTTTTCAAATCTTTTTTAAAGGGAAAATTACTTCTGAAGGTGAAGATGTGCTTAGACAATCATATTAACATATTCAAACAATCGCAATTTGCAAAATAGTAATTACAACTCACTATCTGGTAGCATTAATCAAACTTCAAGGTTTAATTCCATTTTAAATATTGATGAAATGTGATTCTCCAATCTAACCCTGGTGTTGCAGGGTTATGGAAGCAGCCAGTGACAGAAAAAGAGGAACGTGTAGTTAACAAGCAGCTGCCACAAAGAAGGATCGGCATCTGTGATTTAAATTGTTAGCTGCACAGTCAGGTAGAGTGTAAAAAGGGTAGTCAAGAGGCTGTTAAGTCCATTGCTGCCAATTACTAACAATCAGGGAGGAGCTTTAAGACTTGTTCAGTACAATAAACCCAGTTTGTCTTGTTTCAGGGGTTACTACTGAAGAGGTTGCAGCTGCACTGATTCAAATAGCCCTAAAACTACAGTAATTATCAACCAGTCTTCTTTAGTGTAGCAAAAGTATGTTTTACCATAGCTTAACTCTTTACATTCTAATATTTCCCTGCCTCTTCTCACATAGCTAGCCCTGGAGCCACCCTCATCTCTGGGCTTGTGGTTCCTCTCGCTGAGCTGGATCAATTCTTTCATTTCCCCTTACCCAGCCCAGGGACCGGCAGTACGGTACGCTGTGTTGGATGGCGGTTCTAGGGATTTGCTTTAGGGGTTTTTTGGAATAGTCAGTCATTACATCTATTTTTCCTTTTCATATACAAAGTTGAAATTCATGGCTCATTCAGTTTTTACATCTAATTAAACTACATGCAAGTCAAGCAGTGTTTATGACATGTATTTAACTCGCGCGGGGTCAGATCATTGCATGAACCGAGACATTTTGGGATGGCTCTGGGGAGGCTAAAATCCTCAGAGCAGTCTGCCTCGTGTGCTCTCCTAGGAGACCATGAAAACCCAGAGTGCAGAAGGAAACAACCTAGGCAAACCAAGGCTACGATGAAAACCTGTCGTATGAAGCCAAGTTAGCGTCCGCCTTTGTTAGCGCTTGTACCCTTGATGCTCCGCTGAGCGAGCGCTGTAGCTTTCTTGCCAGGAGGGCAGGCTGATTGTTTCTGGTACTCAGGTGAGCCACCCACAGCGGTACCCAGGCACGAGCTCGCTAGTGGTGATGAGCAGCGTGTGTAAGTTTTGGTTATTCCTTCACCACGGCAGAAATCGACAGAGTTTCATTTTCGTGCAATTATTACAAGCTCAGATAAACTATTTTTTTTTTAGTTAAGGCGATTCCAGCTAAAATCGCAGAGCTACCCAGACTGGACAATATCTGTTATAGCCGAGGCTCACGTGATCACGTCGTTACCGTGCCGGAACACCTAGTGCATAGAACAAAAGCCAGCACATTGATTATGGCTTTGATGTTGTTTTTAAGAAAGCTTAAGGACCGCATTTGCATT
>NW_009632218.1:10821-16118 GCF_000690535.1 Cariama cristata
CCTCAGTGGAATCTCTGCATCTGTAAGGATCGCGTGGTCTTTAAGCAAGATTCCGTGCTCATCTTTTTAATTCCCCTTTTAGCGTATTTTTCAGCATTTATTCTCTCCTAGTTTATACTCGAATAAGAAATGTGCTATTAATGGGGTATTTTGTTGTGGACCCATTGATTCATAGGCAAAGGCAACAAAAAAGAGACCATGTCAGTAAAACACCGAAAGAGCTGAACTTAGCTGTTCTGTCCAAACGGCAACCATTTCTCAGTCATTAAAGCGAGCCTACAGGCTGAGCTGTTGGAACAATGGCAGCACAAGTGTGTTCTCCAACCCACAGACGGTCACTGGGGTGCTGCTCACAGGTGGGCGCTTACCACCAAAACCGAGCTTTGGCCAGCCAGCACCCTCGAGTGGGAAATGCGAAGAGGGTCAGTGGGCACAAGCAAGCACTTTGTCTGGAAACCAGTGGCTGTGCAAAGAGCAAACTGGAGAGCAGGCTCTTAGGGAAAACCTCCCGATTCCGGGTTGTCAAGGGTGGCAGGCGCGTCCTGCCGTTCGGAGAAGGGACAAATGCCTTGGCCCGTGCTTGCCCTAAGCCTGCTTCCACTGGGACGCCAGCAGAGCCGCGTGTGAGCAGCACCTCACAGGAGGCGAAGGCATGCGCTCAACTGGCTTGGCCAGGAATGAGAAAAAAGGGAGAGTAGCATTAAAAAAAAACAAGGAAAGACAAAGCTGACTTGATTCAAAACCCACTGCGATCAATAAGATTAACCCCCAAGCTTGAAGACTTGTGCATCAGACCTAATTTGTCACATACCCTTCCGTGAACTTTCACTTCTTAGATTAGCACAACTTCGTTCCCAGGACCTTCCTACCTTTTGCATTTCAAATGTTGCATTAACTTAAAGGTACAACTCCACAGTCAAAAGATCTCTGTGAAAATTTGACTCCTCGCCAGCAACACGCTTCTTTCTCTACCTTTTTGGACCTACCTGGCGCTCAGCTGTGCAGGGCAGCTGTGTAAAGAAAGGGGATGGTGCGCCGTGCCCAGCGGTGGTCACGGTACCGGGACGACAGCCCCCTCGGCTCCATCCTTCTCACAACCACCTGGTCTTTCAGGTTATAAGGGCTGCTACAAACCCCTTAAAATTTAGATGGAGGTAGGTTAGAAGCACACATCACAAGCAGCTGATACGAATTTTTTGAGACAATGGTAAACAAAAGAAGCAGCTCTAATACATTTCATTTATATAAAAATAAATACAGGTATTGTTTTAAGTACTACTTTGATTTTTTTTCAAGGCTTTTTGAAGTTTGTTTTTCCTGGTCTACTACATAGATCTCTTTTCCCCTACACAAACACAAAAGAAAAGGCTGCAGAACAGTTTTTGGAGACAAGGCTGTTTAAATCCCTGGCATTAAGAAACCACAACTTAACATTTGCCAAGTTATTTTTTTTGTAATCGTACACAAAATTTCTATTCAAATTTTCGCTGGACAGTTGTTTTTCCCTGCATTGTCTTTGATTTTTTTCTTTCCACACTGTCATTATGCTCTGAGAATAAATACGACAGACATGAATACTAACAAGGGACACAGAAGACGGTCTAAAATACCTCTATCAGCCACTCTGTCGGCTTACCGATACCTGTTGTAACGTACGTTTCAAAAACAGCAATGAAAGAAAGGCTGGAAGACAAGAACCCAGGGTTTGACTGTAGATTTTTCTTTACCTTCACTTTTCATAAACAGACAAGCAACACAGATATAGTATTTAAAAAATGTGTATCTTCGTTTCTGATAGTTTCAACGTATCTCCTGCACATCTCCTGCCAAAAAGTCAAAAAATAAAATCTATACATGTAAATCTCATCGTTCTGCCCAAGCTAATCTTATCAAACAGACGAATAATGAGTCATTGCCATAGGTCCAGTACCTCCTGCCTTGACAAATGCCAACGCAACAGCACACAATCTTTTACAGAAACAAAAAAATGTGTTCTAAGAGGCGCCAATGGCTGAAAATGGATTTATTTCTCAAAGGAAAATTGCTTGTTTGAGCTGGACCCTAGTGATGCAAATAGCAGATCTGACATGGTGATATTTGGTGTTCTCTTTATCTCCCTTTTAGATGATGACGAGCATGAATGGATCACTCGGACCTGCCGGAAAGCTTGGGATGAAACAATTGAACATAAACCGAAACCATGAAAACAGGTTTTGCTAGACAATAATATTCCAAAGCAGGTAATCTGATTCACAATAAATCTGATTTGCCCTCATGGATTTGTCTCACCCTTTCCTTCTAGAGGAATATAATCTTTTTGTCATCTTTGTCAGCACAAACAAAAATGGAAATAATCATTTAATCAGTCATGCTGAGAAAAAGCCATGGAAAAAAAGCAGACTGTACTCACAATAATATTCCTGAGAGGTGTGTAGTGTAGTATATATAAACGTTATTAAGCCTGAAAACAATTTGTTAAAAAGAGTGCCTCAGATTCAGTGTTGAAGTCATTCAAATCCATCTTAATCAACATTATTTTCCCAGATTTTAGTTAGCTGTCCTGGTGAATTCCTTTCCTCTCTTTTTGCTCAGTACTTTGATATTGATTGATCATTGTAATAATGTACACCAGAGGTATTCTTTAATGACTGGTTTGCTAACTAGGAAATTATATCCATTTACTACGAACGTTTGTTGAACTCTCCTGAAGCCAGAGTTTAACAAAATAATAAAAGAGGAAAACTGGGTGGGTTGCTGCTTGATTAGTAAGCCAGAAAG
This sequence comes from Cariama cristata, assembly GCF_000690535.1. Lineage (NCBI taxonomy): Eukaryota > Metazoa > Chordata > Aves > Cariamiformes > Cariamidae > Cariama > Cariama cristata. The sequence goes on from NW_009632218.1 coordinate 13,600, forward strand.
TATTTAAAAATAAAATGGAATTACATCATTTTCTGGATGTAAGTGCCAGCACTTCTACTTGCATTAACTTTATTTATTACACAAATAAGACATTTACAAAGCACAACATTAAAAGTATGTAACAAAACAGACATTGGTTTTACAAAAAAGTGCTTACAATTTAGTTTTACTTTTTTAAAATAAATATTAGTCTTGACTGTCCACTCATTCAGAGAATTTTTTTTTAACCATTGTAGCCAAGACATGCAGAATTGCAACATGCTACAACAAAATGATTGGCAGATGAAATAAAACTGATGTGTCTATAGTTGGCATCCTACAGATGGTTCCCACTCCCCCGTCCCAACTAGTGAGCTGTGTTGTAAGCACCTTTAGCTCGGGCATTGTGGTTAACCAGCATGAGCTGAAAAAAAAAATAATCAGTAATAAAACTGTAAACCATTCCACTTTCAGACCCTAGCCATATTTAGTTGCCTTATTAAACTTGAGTGAAAAGCCTTTCACCGGCTATCTGCATTGGATTTTTGTCTGCAAAGGTTTTGTGAATAGCAACTGGAAAAGTTTAGTACGCGGAGTCTGCATTGCTGCACCAGAACCCATTTGGCAATTACTGAATAAACTAAGAAAATGAGAATTATTTTAATTTTTTTTTTTTTAATCTACAGACAGGAGATGAATGCAAATGACCTGAGATAAGGTTTGGTTCAGTGGCAACAGTCAGTGTGAAATACGTTGTGAAACAGTGTATTGAATAAATTAGAGGATTTCTTACATTCTTGGTACAGTTGAGTATTTTCCATACACATAATTAGCTCTAAAACTGCACAAGCTGAATCGCTTCCAGTTTTTGCAAACAATTTGGGCTTAATATAAACAGAGCCTGATTTCTGAATTAGCAAAGCTGCTCCTGGCTACTTCTGGGGGAACGTGCCCTGGCACACAGTCTGGGGGGGCAGGTGGCCCCACGGGTAGTGGGGAGTCCACTTCCACTGGAGACGCACCTACGCTCCCTTGGCCTCTGCTTGGCACGCCCGTCAGTTACAAAAACTTTGATAGACAGTACATTTCACAAGTGGGATTGTTTTATCCCTAACTAAGTTGATATTTAGCAGATCGATATTTAACAGTTTCCCTTCCGTTGCACCGCCAAGACAGAAGAGAAACGCATCAAACCATTTTCTCCCTCGACAAACGAGTTGTGGAAACCCCAAGTACTGTGGGATGTCAGGTCCAGTTACAGCCTGAAGCCTCTCCTTCAGTCTTATTGAAACAACTGCCCATTCCTTTATGGCACTAATTCCACAACTAAACGATCGTTAGGATGCGCGAGCACAAACGGAGAAGAAAGCCGGGCCCCGGTGACCCTGCCGACCGCGACCAGCGTCCTCAGGCTGTTGCAGGCGGACACAGCACTCCGCCTCAGCCTGGCCGTTACAAACGCTCCACCATGGTCCATCGCTCATTGCTACGGACCAGGACAAAAAGTGACGGCAACCGGCGCAACTGGCGACCGTCCCCTCCCCGAGGGGACACCTCTGCAGCCGTGGTTCCACTCAGGTCCGGCGTGCGGGAGCGCCTTGCCACTGGCTACGCACTGGAAATGGTTATTTGCACATCAGGAGGTGACGATAATACTTTGTGGACTTAATTTCCTCTCTCCTTTCAAACGTTATTTTGAATTCTGGATAAAGTCGCTAGCTGCTGGCTGCAATGAGACAGAATACTGGCCTAACTGTCCAAGGGATTACCTTCACACACTCTCGCTCGCTCTGTATTTTTTTAAATATGCACACACACACCCCCACACAGAGGTATGCATGTGCATATACATATCTCTCTCTCTCTCTCTCTCTCTGTTCCAACAAATGCCAATGCATGCTTGTACTCCGTTACTTCTCAAGCCAAGAGGTGTTGGTGGCCACCTCAGCAGACATCTGCATCTCCTTAAGCCGTTCCCCGTGGGGTCAGAGCGGCGAGCATCCTCGCGGTTAGGTGGAGCCGCGTGTCCGGCCGTCGGTGTCACACGGAGCTCGGGGGCACGGTCAGGAGAAGGCTTGCCGCCTGTGCAATACGGGCTGGCCAAACCAGGGGGATGGTCGCCCACCCGGCCGATGTTGGAGATTGATCCAGGATCTCCCCGAGAGAAAAGGACGTGTATCTACAGTTCGAATTACAAACAAGTTCTGCAATGGATGGATCCCCATCTTCTGTTCCTCAGGCACAGTTCGGTCCCATTACGCACTAACCGTGGCTCAGAGTAGGCTTCCACGTCCTCGGAAACGCGGCCTGACGGACACTTAGCGGCAAGACAGACCCGGGTGCTTGCATGGAGAGAGGTTCCGCTACAGACCTGCTCTTGGCTTGGTGCAAACTGGGAAGGGCTGGCAAAGGTTACTTGTTTACTTTTTGTTATCACCGTCAATGAAGGACCATTTCGGAGTTTTTTTAACTGATTTGGGGCCAGACTGCCGAGCGCTTCCTTTGCCGGTGCCGGCCTCGCCGGCAGGCGTCCCCCGCGA
>NW_009632218.1:16149-17603 GCF_000690535.1 Cariama cristata
GTCCCCCGGGCTGCGTCTTCCCCCGGGGACTTGGCAGGAGCCGCGGCCGTGCTCCAGCAAGGAGAACAGGAGGGCAGAGGGAGTCAGAGCGATGCTGCCAGATAAATGCCATCACCTCGCTGTCCACTCAGCCAGCGACTGTTCCTGCTGGCCTTACTGTGGTTTTCGCCTTTTTAACTGGTCTCCGGTTTCTACCCCACTGTTTCCACTGACTGAACTTGGGTCCACAGCAGGGCAGAACATTTCCACACCTTTACGGCCAGCTTCCACTGAGGATTTCCCAGTCCCAGAGTATGGAGTGTCTGAGAGTTTTGTGTAGGTACATTCTGAAATCACCCATTTGTGATCCAATATGACTCCAAGGAAATAAAACAGCTTGTTAATAATGAACAAGAGTAAAAAAACAACCAAAAAAGAAGATTTGTCAGATGGCTGTGAGAGGAGAGAGATATTCAGTGTTCTAAGAACAAGTCAGCAACCAAAACCTTCAGAGTGCTAAACCTGGCTCTGCCACCAACCCCCTCAGTTCCTCTCAGTTTAGGACATTTCGGTTTCCCCTCCTATAAAACGGGGGGAAAAACGCTAAGATTTACTTACCTTAGAGTGATCAAAGGACATGTGATTCTAAAGCACTTTGAGGAAGAAGGAAAACTGCCTATTTCCAGCTGGCATCGTGTTTTCCACTCAGTGGAGGCTCAGCTACCTGCGAGTTTGGCTCAGGAAGGTCTGTGTACATAACGAGTTGCTGAGCCAAAAAGCCCATTTCAGATTTCACACATGCAAGTGGAAATAAGGAGGGATGTCCGGGAACCAGCAGCGCTTCACTGGTGCAAAAAGAGAATCAGGCCAAACCACGTAAATTCCTCCTTCCTTTATGTTCAGAGGTGATTGTTGACCCCCCCTGAGACTCAGCATGTTCGGGTTTGTTCATATTCCCGTGGGTTTGGGAGCAGGATTTGCAAGCACAGTAGAGTCACTAATTCTGACTGTCTGGCATTGCCTTGGAGAGACTCACGGTCATTCTACAAGTCCACAAGAAACAAGTGAAAAATGTAACTCTGCACTCAACACACACATACACAGAGTGTCGCTGGAGAAAGAATAGTGGATGTTAGGTGCTGGTCAATGGAAACAACCGAGAATGCTGCTGGATCTGAGCTTCTCCCGCACGACTGATAACCGTTGCCTGGGGCCGGACGCCGTGTTTCAGCGGCTGAGGGGCAGTGGTGCTGGTAGCGCCATGGGCAGGTGAGGAAGAGTTTGTGCCGTCAGTACTGAAAGAGGATGACCTAGTGGGAAAAACGTGGATCGAGCGTTAGCTGCTTTCAGAGACAGACAGCCCTCGCAATGGAAGTGTGTTTTCAGGGACCAACAGAACAGACATGTGCCCCGCTGTGGCAGCTGCTTCCCCGCGAAAAACCCTCTCTGGGACCACCGTCTGCCCGGGAGCCACC
>NW_009632219.1:0-243 GCF_000690535.1 Cariama cristata
CCCAGAGAGTTGTGGTCAATGGAGCCAAACCCAGTTGGCGGCCAGTCACTAGGGGTATTCCCCAGGGCTCAGTTTTGGGGCTGGTGCTGTTCAACATCTTTCTGGATGATCTGGATGTGGGGATTGAGGGCACCCTCAGTAAATTTGCAAATGATACCAAGTTAGGTGGGAGTGTCAATCTGCTGGAGGGTAGGAAGGCTCTGCAGAGGGATCTGGACAGGCTGGATCAATGGGCTGAAACCA
>NW_009632219.1:320-6387 GCF_000690535.1 Cariama cristata
TGGTTAGAAGTGGTCAAGGGGGAAAGAGACCTGGGGGTGCTGGTTGTCAGCTGGCTGAACATGAGCCAGCAGTGTGCTCAGGTAGCCCAGAAGGCCAATCGCATCCTGGCCTGTATCAGCAACAGCGTGGCCAGCAGGACCAGCACAGCGATCGTCCCCCTATACTTGGCCCTGGTGGATTGTTTAGCCTCGAGAAGAGGAGGCTGAGGGGAGACCCGATTGCTCTCTACAACAACCCGAAAGGAGGGTGTAGCAACGTGGGGGTTGGCCTCTTGTCCCAGACAACCAGTGACAGGACAATAGTCTCATAGTCTCAAGCTGCGATAGGGGACACTCAGGCTAGAAATGAGGAGGCATTTCTTCACAGAAAGGGTCGTTGGGCATTGGAATGGGTTGTCCAGGGAGGTGGTGGAGTCACCATCCCTGGAGGTCTTTAAGAAAAGACTGGACGTGGCACTTAGTGCCGTGGTCTAGTTGACATGGTGGTGTTAGGGCAAATGTTGGACTCGATGATGCCAGAGGTCTCTTCCAACCAAACTGATTCTGTGATCTCCATGTTACTGAAACTACATTCTTGGAAAATTATTAAACATACTGGAATAATTAGAATAGCTCAAGGCTTTTGTTTCATATTCAGTCACTTGAGTTAGTTGACCTAGGTAGCACCAATATCTGGAACCATGCTTATTCATGAATTCCATGCCTCAAAGAAATTAACTTTTCTCTGCTTGGAACCTGTGGTCTAAATAAAAGAATCACACTGCTGAAGTTAAAAAAATATTAAAATCCTTAGATACCAGATGAACAGCAAAACATAATTTGCTAGAAATAGCCACTAGTAAGTATGGATTACAGTACATGGCCTCTTGGCATCTATCAGTTTACATAACTTCCCTGGCGAAAGTATTCTTGTTCTTTGTGCTTTTAGCCTTAAAAGAGAATTTCCAAGCAGTCTGTGTAGCATAAAGCTGCCTTGTATCACACCTACTCTAACTAGAATATGTGGGAAAAATTATCTTGGAGCAGTATCTGATGTTTAGCTTCAGCTCAAATACCTTCTGTAATTCTGTCCAGAAAGACTGAGAGTCTCAACAAGACAAAGAACATTTTGGCATAATATATTTAACACTTCTAGACATGTTTATTAACAATATTTACAGTGTTTCTGGCAATGTCCAACAAAGAAAAGAACAAAATACATTCTTCATTCAGCAGCTTCATTTCAGTTAATTCAATCTGCCTTCCCTGCATGTTTCTTTCTTCTACCAAGGAGCAAAATACTTAATCAGTTTCCTTTAGCTCACTTCTCACATTATCAATATGATCTCTACTGTATCACAGAGGATCCTGAACAAGTTATTTCCAAAAATCTCTTATTTTGTAAATAGAAGGAAAAAGTGGGAGATTTTACCACTTGGGTGAGAAATAATGCAAGGATCATCAATATACAGCTGGGTTTGGGTTTAAGAATCTTTGCCTAACTTCAATTTCAGTTACCTCTGCAAGGGGAAGACACACAAACATAAAATGCTTTCTCTGCTCAAATCTACATGCAGATCAACAGCTTCTTGTTGAGTCAGCTGAAAAAAAGTGCACGGGGAACAGATTATCAACACACTCTGCCTGGCAAGATGAAGTTCAATAAGATCAATACTATCTGCACAAACCCCAAAACTAGTCACTGGGGACCACACTCCTGTTCGAGGTGTTTTAGGATACCCCTGGCAATAGTCTTTCCAATATGACTAAGAACCAAAAACATAAACAACTGACGAGAGAAGTTTTCTCTATGGAGATCCAGGACTGAATTTGTGCTTTACCAAAGGACTGACAAGCCACTGCAATAATTGAATCTAAGGTTTTGCTACAAAGATAACTCCTGGGAGAAGTCCAAGTCACAAAAAAAAAACAAAACCCTAGAACCACATGCTGCAAAGGACAAACATGATCTGTGTGACAAGGAACAAGTGAACTATAAATGTGTGTCACTTGTCAACAGAACATCAACCAAAAAAAGTGTTAAAATTAATCCAGAGACCACTCACTATAATTAACTACAAGTTTAGATTGATTAATTAGGTGTTTTAAGACACAGGAAGCTAAACTCATGCAAAAGAATACTTCATTTTATCTATAAAACAAGCTCAGAGTTCCCTACAGACACGGAACTCTACACAGTTTTAGCAAAATGCAGAGAAAAACAACTGTTACCCACAGCTCACAATACATCCATGCTATAGTGAATAGCTTGAACTCCACTGTTAGCACAGTTGAAACTGAACCTTCAAGAACTCCATTACAGTCAGTAGACTGAAGGCTGGTTTCATTACAAAAACTCTTCTATTTTATTGGTCTCCATTTATATAGAACTTTTGAGTTAAAAGGCATTCCAGACTCATTCAGCGAGCAAGACAACCCCTCTTCCACTCCCTGCATTAGCATAAGCAACTAGGAGGCAGTTAGGCTAGTCCAGTTATTCCTTCTCAGAATTGGGAAGAAAAAACCAAAAAAAGGAAGAACGGCTTGATCAACAATGCTGGACAACCAACAGACAGGATAAGGCTTGCCAGCTACCATACATGGACATGTGGTATCAGCACAGAGCCCATAAACAAATATAGCAGGAAAAACCTCACGTTTACCTTCAACCTCAGATTCTTCCAGACCCTGAGAAGAGATACTGGAATTTACATATATAAATGCCCCTTGGATTTTTGAGTCCTCCCACTTTCTGAATATTGTAGCAACTTTGTCCTCAAGATTGTCTGAAGATTACTCAAGCTAAATAAAAGGGGGGGGGGGACACGGTATTGGGGGGGGCAGGACAACACAAACCCAACATTTGTTAACTTACGTTGAATGTGAATGAACTGCTTTGGTTGCTTAAACTCTCCTTTATACAAACGATTGTAATAGTTGACATTGCTCTCCGCTTCAGGGACTGGGATAACCATGCTCTCTTTCTTTTCTCTGAAAACTTGTTGTGCTGAGATAGCCCGTTGCAAATGATGTTCCTGCAAGAGGAAAATTTAAGAGTTAATTTATTTAAGTATCAGTATATAAAAGTGTACACAGAGACAGTCATCTTTTTCTCCCACTGTTTTCCTGGTGCTCTACAGGAGAGCCAGATAAAAGAGTTGTGCCTTTACTGTGTTTTAGAAGACAGCAGGATGCTTGCTTCCAGACTGGTGACAGGAGAAGATGTGTTCTCCATCATTTAGTATACTGTGGGGTTCCTAACCGATAGGAATCTTAGAGCTCTGTAAGGCAGGACTACAAACAGGTGTAAAGAACCCTTTGTTCAGACAACAGCCTACATCTTCTACCAGACTGGGAAAAAGTCAAACGTTCAAACTACACCAAATAATTTTAGTAGAAAATTAGGGCTGGTATAAGCCAAATCCATCAAAACCTGTCATAGAAAAAAATTATGCAAGATTATTTACCAGATGCACAGCAAGTCCTTTAAAGTACTGTAAACAACAGATTCAAATCAAAAGAATAGATCATTTCATCAACGCTGTCTACCCAGCAATTCTTACTGGCTTCCTTTCTTTGGAAGTTCAGTTAGCTAAGAACAACAGAAAGAGTAGTCCTCACAGAATAACACTTGAAAAGCACGGACTCCCTAAACAGGTATCACTTCATTTTATTCTTACAGGACAGGAGTCACAATTTTTACAGAATCATTTCAAGTGAAATAAAGATCACAGTAAATGTATTAATTCAAAGATTTTTTTCACACATAAAATTATTAGTTAACTCAGTGAAACCCGTCTACTGCCGCAAGTTAGCGCTAACCTGTAACTTTTCTCTTCAAGATTTTTCATGAATACTCAGGTTAAACTTTGGCAAAGACAACCAGGACAACTGCAGTATTCTGATTCATGCTGCTGTCGACTTGATTTCACTGCAGTCCGCAGAACACCCGGTACAAACTGAGCAGCAACAAGAGGAGCCCGTCCGGCAGACTGTCAGATTGTGGGGTGATTTTGAATGCTACTCCTCTCGTTGTCTCCTCCTTAAGCCGGAGTGTGGTCTACTCACTTAAACCACTATAAAAACATCTCATGCTAAGACCCCAAATGGCTAAGTTGGCATATGCTGCCTTCTGTATGTCCAGTCAAGAGGAAGAGTGGTAATCTTCACCAGGACAAGATCTTAAATCACCACCGCCATTTACTTGGGAAAGTGAAGTCATGAGCTCTCCATTCGTGTACGTCAAATATAAAAGCAGCAAACCACAGTCTCCTAGCAGATTAACTAGTCTCTAGTGGAACCAAGAAGTCTGAAGTTTCATTCTCCTTTCCCTCTTCTCTCCCAGCGCAGCATCCTTGCCTCCAGCTTCCAAAATTGGGGGGGGGGCGGGGGCAGGAGGGACGACACAGCAGAACATTCACTTGAAATGGAAGCTCAGCTCTGTCATAGCTCTACGCAGCCTTACCTTGTGTATTCCAGGGGCTTCAGGTTATCCTTTAGCCAGCCCCACACACCTAACTGCTGGAAAGAGTATTTGTTCTGAACGGGGTGGTAGGGGGGAAGGCTTTGCTACTCTACCTCCTCCTTTGGTTTTCTGGGGTACCCCTCCCCATGATTAATACCGATGACTATGTGGCCGCAGAAGAGGCCAGGCATCAACACCACAAACAGGAGAACCAGCCAGCGTTTTGGTAACTCAATTGCAATGCAGCCTGGCAGACATGGCAGATTTACATGCAGAGATCCTGTGCTACACGCTTGAAAAATTCTCTCAAGAACAGGATTTCTTCCTCTTTAATTCTACAGAACATTACTTTAAAAAAGGGTAGTGAATGAAAGCAAATCTTTAAAAATATGTAAATGATATTTAATAAAGTATACCCTCTTAAATATTAAGATCTTGCAGAAACACAAATAATGCAATTTCTGCAAAATTAGAATATAACAAACCAGTGACTGGAAGAGTACCTTTGGGAATCTCCTGTAGCAGATGAAGCAACATTAAATCAAACTATCAGGCTCCCAAGTGAATGCTATTAGAATTAAGACAAGCATGCAATCAAATATCTGGTGTGATCTGCTCGAGTTACTATGTACTACGTAAATCTGTCACTCCACCATTAAAACGTGTCTTGGAGAGCCTCACAGCACCAAGTAGGTAATTCAACTAAAATAAAATTTGTTTCATTACTGTGTTGCTTTCAACTGATGTCCCTAGAGTTGTCTCCTAACCGTTAACAACACCGTACACAGGAGTACCACAGAAACGCTGTTAGGAAGGACTTGTGGAGGTTATCCATCCAACTCCTGCTTGAAGACAATCATCTCCAACACTAGACAGGTCAGTCAAGAATTTTCCCAAGTTCTAAAAACCTCTGGTTCTGACAGCCCCTCTAAGCAACCTGTTTCAGTGATGTACTCGTCCTCTTTTGCCAGAAGTAACAAGAGCAGTTCCCTCACCCTCTCCTCAGAGTAGCTACAGCCTAAGCTTACAGCCTCTCTGGTAGTCCACCGACAGATTATCTTAGAATTTCTCAACAACTTTGAGAAATTTGGGGAAAGGGGAATAACAGGAAGGAGCATTCCAAGGGCAGCGTCACCACTGACAAGCAGAGGAGAATCATAACTTCCCCATCTGGTAGCCACATTCCTCCTAACATAGCCCAGTCTACAGCCTGCCTTAGTCACACAGTGTGTGCAGGCTGCTGGCCCACCGCCTGGTCCGTCCTCTCCATCAGTGCTGCTCAGCAGCCAGGCACTTCCCTGCCTGTACCAACGCACAGTGCTATTACTCTGCCCTAGCTACAGAAGTTGTGCACTTCTAACTCAACTTCACAACATTTCAGCTGGGCCAGTCCTCAAGTTTCTCAGCACCCAATCTGCTGAGGATGCATTCCTTACACAGCCAACCAACTGAAGGTGACCAACTTACAGTTCCCCACCACACCCCCAAAATAAAACAAACCCAGATACCGTCCTAAAATGAGATGAAATTGCAGAGAAAATTAGAAAGGCAAAAGCCCAGCTGGCAGTCACTCTGGCCACAGTTGTAAGAGACGACAAACAATGTTTTTACAAATATGTTAAC
>NW_009632220.1:0-268 GCF_000690535.1 Cariama cristata
GGGCCGGGTGCTGGCGCTGCAGCAGCAGTTCCCAAAACAAAGCCCGTCCTCGAAGCAGCACCGATGTTGTTTTGAGGTTTGCAAGACACCTGCAGGAAGCGAATCAGATGATGGGGATTTCTCGAAATAATCTAAACACGGCGCAAAGCAAAAATGAATTAATCGCCTTTCTGCCACCTTCTGCTGGCATCGCGCAGAAGGTCTGGGGACTGGGAGGAGACGTCACTGTGAGGAGGTTTGTCACCTCTGCCAGGCCTCCCGCACGGAC
>NW_009632221.1:0-40277 GCF_000690535.1 Cariama cristata
AGCTGGTTGTGTGGAAAGGGAAATGGGCGTCCCGAGCCGGGCCCGGGGCCCTGCGCGCTGCTGCAGCCGCCCTTGGCTCGGTGCTGCCGTGGGGATGGGTGTACCGCGGTTCTGCGTGGACGCCTCTCGACTCCAGCCCCACGGGGGTGGTAGAAGGCAATGAACAGGCGCTGAGGGCTGTCCGTGGTTTTTCTTGCCCGATGCACCATAGGAGTGCACAGGTATGAGGGAGGGAATGTTTTCATTTTGACATTTGTTACCTGGTCTGATCTTACTTGGTTTCTTCTCAGGATTTTCTTGTGTGCTAAACCTTCAGACCTCTTCCCCTTTCAGCTGCCTAGTTGGCCTTACTGGCCATGCAAACTGACAGCATCTCCATTTGTGTCAACCTTCATAGCAAGTTTGCTAGGAGTGTGCTACCGGTTGTTTTAAAATTCTCATGACTCTTCCTTTGCTTGTACTTTTCATACTGTTTCCCGTGGAAGTAAGCTTTCTGCTTCTCAGTGAGGCCTATATTTCTGCTGTCCCCCTGACTTTTAGAACAAGGTAATTAATTTCTATCAGAGATGATTACAGTCCTCAGTATTGTGGTAATTAGTGGCTGGTTACTGGCACACACAGCGAAGGAAAGGTGGGACAGGTTTATCTCCTGCGTGATCATCGTGGAGGTAGCAGCCTGGCCACTCCTCACAGGCAGCTCCCGGCTAACCACAGCACATGAGATTTCTTGTCCAGTAGCAGCACTGGTAGACAAAGAGTGAGCTATGGTTACTGCAGAGGTCAAGGTGATTGGAGATGTGGGTCTGTAAGAAAGCAGGGAGGCTTTGTCAGTTCAGCTCGCAAGAGTTCAGCTCCCCCTCATTTCTATGGGGAAATAGAAAGTTAATGAAGGATCAGAAAGTGTTTGCAAGAGATTCTTTCTTCTGAAAAGCTGTGACATTAAACAAAGATACTTCAAGTTGTATTCAACTTTTCTGTTCTCATAACTCACTGTAAGTCCAGCAATACTTTATTTTCAAATTTAACTTGCTCCTTTTTTTTTTTTTTTGCAGTTAAAGCCATGGCACTGAAACAGGTTTCCAGCAACAAATGCTTTGAGGGTTTCCAGAAGGTGTTTGAACATGACAGGTAAACATTACAAAAGCAACCTAGATGTTTAGCATGGGGCAGTGAATGCATCCTATCATTGCTGTCAGTGTTCTCAGTCTGCAGGAAAATAGTGTGTTCTCACTAATATCCATATTTCAGTATGGAATGCTGTCAAATGCTGCTTTGGATGTGTTCTTGTATTTCTGTGTTAATGTTTAATATGTCTAGTATACTTAGTGCTGCAGATCTGAGATGGAAAACCAGTATTTTGACCTTTGAAAATGAAGCTCCATTACTTTGGGTTGTCCTGTTTGCGGCACAGAGAACCGCTGTGCATACAAAGTTCCATTCACTCTACTGGGTATTTCACTTCTATGCAGTCCAAAAATGCTATGAGCAAACAGATGCAGTAGATAGATTCTTGTTTGATGAAGGCCAACAGTAAAACATTTGTTTTTTTTTTTAATTTCTGATCCAAAGAAAAAAATCATTAGTTATGCTTAGACAAGATTTTATTCACAATTTTAGGCTTTAGTATTGATTGGGTAATCGATTAGTCTGTAGACTTAGCAGATTGAACACCTCTTTTGCTGGGGCATGCTGTGCAGTGTATGTTCTGCAAGTCATGTGGATTTGTTCTTCAGTAAAAATTGCTTTCCAATTTAATAGACAAAGCTCAAGTTAAATATTGCCGAGGTTCAAAATTCTATTTTCAAACTGTTCCTGGTTAGTAGCACTGCAAAAATGTGGCTTATTTGTAAGTCTCTGGTTTAAGTATATTCAGAACAAGGTAGGAAGTTTAGCTGTTGTCAATTCAAGAAGCTAAGGCTGAGTTTTAAAATTGCTTTTTACTTTAACTTGATTGTTATAATTCACTGACCAAATCACTCTTTGAACGAAACACATTGATTCAGCTTTCTTTTTTAATGTTAGTGATCTTGTTAATTAAGTAGTGGTGATAACAAGGAGTGTTTTATTAATACAGTGCAGAGCTAAAATGCAAAATGAAATTTGGAATCTACTTGCCTCCAAAAGCAGAAACCGGAAAGTGTCCTGTGCTGTATTGGCTCTCAGGTAAGTAACATGAATTTTAGTAACTTAAAAAAGATAATCTTAAGCATGTTTAAGCTACTGCGCTACAGTTACAGAAAACCTGATGTAGAGCTACTTCAGTGGTAGCTCCTGCATTCTACAAAAGATCGTCTTCTGGAACACACATTTACTTTGAGTGTGTTGTGATAAAGTTGGATGCAGCCGGCCTCAGGGGGTAGCCTACCAGATTGTGTTCCAAAATGTTCAATGTTCAAAATGTTCTTTCTACCCATGTGTTTTAAAATGTTCATACTTTTTGTTCTCAAACATATATATTGAAAGGTTCTCCTGAAAGGCCTTCCCATTGGGACACCTCCTCCTTCCCTTTGTCTATGACACTGCTTCAACTAACAGGATAGGGGGCAAAATCTAGCCCAGGGGAGCCAGCAAATTTGTCCTCTGGACTCCATCTTATTCTACCTGCTATTTTACAGGGAGGAACTGGTGAACTTGGAAAGGGAGGTGCTGTTAGCTGCCTTGGCACAAGCACATCTAGAGTGAGGTGACCTCATGGATCAGAAAGGGCCAGGGGCTGAAGAGGATTGTGTAGCAGTAGCGAAGTTGTCTCATCCACAGCATTGTTTCTTCATCTGTCCAGCTCCTGTGGTGTTCTATCCAACTGCTGTCTTGCTGGGTGTCAGGCAAGCTGGGATGAGACTGTATGGACAAACATGTGCTCCCAGTTATCCTGGCTTTATTCCTGTGCCCTATTCCTGTCATCTCCCACAAAGCTGGGTTTTGCACCAAAGGTGCATAAATAATGTTAAGGCATTGCTTTCAAAATGGTCAGATTTATGTTGGTGATGGCTCCAGGATTAATTAATTAATTACTTTTTTTTTTTTTCTGTTATTCAAACCGAAAAGCAGAAGCTCTGTCTGTTCTGTAATGTTAGGATTTGCTTTATTAAGACTTGTGTTCAGAAAGCTGGAGAATTGACTGATAGTGTGGAGACTGTATTCCTTGTATGTATTCATTTCACAAAATAGCTAGTAGGGCTGATTTGTAGAGTGACAGTGGACTGGGTAAAAATGCTTACCCTCGAAGTTGGAAGCATCAAAATTGTCTGACGAACTCCAAGTCATGCAACACGTTTATTTTTTGAATCTAAACCATGCTGTCTTGGCTAGTTTATCAGTCAAATTAGATTATTTGCAACTTGCCCTCAGAGAAAACTAGAATCATTAACCCCTTTCAAATGGCACAGTGAAGAAAAATCGAAATATTGGTGTGCAGTATTATTTATTGGTAATTAAACTTCACTTGGGCCTGCTGCAGTACAAAAGATATGGAACATTGCGGATTTTGGAGCCAGAGTGCTTACAGGCCTTTATCCTGTCTAAAGGATGTAGGATTTGTCAGACCACATGTATAACTCTGTAATGCAAACAGCTGAAATGGCAGTAGAGAGAAAAATACAGTTGCAGGGTTAGATGTCAGAAGTTAACAATGTTAACCTTAGCAACAGTGTCTTGTAGTCAATGGATTTAAATACACAGTACTTGAGGAAACTGTGTGTGCCACATGAGTATGTGCTCAAGCGGGTATGAAGTACACATTGACCTGTTTTTGATCAATTGTTAGTGTGACTAGATGTGAAAGTGCAACTGTGTCTGTTTCTGTGGATTATTAAGTGTAGGATCATTTTATGTTAGCAATGAGCTGGAGGGTATTTTGAGAATGTGATAAGATGTGGGAAAGTGCAGAGAGTTATGCAGGGAGGTGAGCTTGTGGGACAGGAGATAGATAAGCTTGAGAAACAAGGCCATGGGAGCAGGATGAGACAGGGAGCTTGTATGTTAGACAAAGAACTTGTGTTTAATTTACGTGGAAGCTATGCATGGCATAAACACCTATCAGAATCCTTGCTAAGGAGCGTGATAGCCGCGTGGACAGTACATGTGACCAGTTAGAGCTTGAGCAAGCGCATGTACAGAAGTAGAAAGCAGTATATAAGATGTAGCCTTCTGATTAATAAACGACTTCTCTGATCATCATATTGGTGTGCTGAGTTGTCTGTGCCTCGCGTGAACAAAGAACCCCACAATTAAGTATTGTTGAACCTAGTGAAAAGACTTTTCCATGTTTATGGAGGTAGGAATTCCTCTTGTTTTTCAAAACCTTTTCTGTCAGGAAGGGTTTTGAAACTGGTATGCTGTAAGCAATGTGTAACCAATGATATTTTTCTTTCTCTAGGGTTAACTTGCACAGAACAGAATTTTATAACAAAAGCTGGTTTTCATCAAGCTGCAGCTGAACATGGCCTTATTGTAGTCGCGCCAGACACAAGCCCACGTAAGTTTTAACAAGAGACATGATAGCAGACGTTACATTGAAGTACACTGTCTTTATCCTCAAAACTGGAGTGCTGCAGTTTGCTACAAAGTGTGTTGCCCACGTGAATCGGAATATGACCTCACCTTTATATCTTGCATTGTTTGCTAGATAATGTTGTCTATGTTCTTAATAACATGGTAGCGAAGGTTTGACATTCGAAACTTTTATTGTTATGGCACTAAAACTAGAACAAAGAGGCCATTGAGTTCAGCACAAAGGAGGAGAGGGAAGAAGAGGAAAACAAGAGGCATGTGTTATCAGAGACACTTACCTGCACTTTGTGGCTTGCTGAGACTTTAAAAAATCTGCAGACCTGTGTTGTCACACAAAGATGTAACGTTTACTCTTTATTGTACTCTGTCTTCTAAAGCTGATGAAATACATGTCTCCAGGGGATTCCAATACTCAGAAAAGCAAACGAGAAACCCTTCCCCCCTGCAGCTGCAATAGACTACTGATGAGTGGCTTTTGAAAGTGATGTGCTGTTATTTGTATAAGGCTGAGCTGATGTGTGGTATGGGAAACCTGAAAATGGTGGAGCTGCAGTTACTGGAAATACAGTCTTTTGAGGATTCAGTGTATTATGTTTAGTATTTGCTAGATTCTGCTAAAGTCTCATGAGTGCTGTATACATATGCTTCTAATATGTCCCAAGCTTTAGTGGGTCAGATCTGAACACAGGTAATATGGGAGTGAAGTGATGTTCTTTCCAGAAAATATTTTTCACATCTAGGTTTTGAAGTTTTGTCAGGTCAAAGAACAGAAGTGCATGTTTCTAATGAAGAAGAGGGACAGAAGAGCAAAACTTGTGTATTAATGAACTTTAAACTTCATTGTTGCTCTTTACTGTGGACTAGAGGGGGGCAGCTAGCCTTTGCATTATTCCCACTGGGTAATATACTGGGACTTGGTTTTGGTGGTGTCTGTATAAGTTGTCTCTGTCAATGTGTAACTGCATTTGCGTAGTTCATTGCTTTGTACATTTTCTTTTAAAACTCTCTTTGCAGCTTCTCTCTTGCCTTTTAGTGTAATAGCTGATGAGGATTGCTCTGCTATTTAGATGAATTTTGGTATGTGATTCATATTATGCTCTTGGATTTTAACTCAGAGACCCCAAATGTTCTTAAATCTCTTTGAGCTGTCTGGAGAAACAAGTGAAACAAATTAAGAGATCTGAGCATATGTAGTGAAAACACTTATATGTGCTTTTTAACTGTGTAGTTATGACTACATGAGGATTACCTTCCAGGAGCTAGGAGATGTATCTGGGTGGGGAAAAAGACTGCATGAAAACATGAAACAGCTGTGATTACAGACCCTCTGTCAGGCCCTGGTAGGCTTTACTTTTACTTCTTTGTAGAGGTTTGCTTTTGCAGACAAGTGTGCTGAGCAGAATTTTGCAGGTTCCTTTTCCAATTTCTTTTTTCAAAGCTTCCCTTAAGTTTCTTTTAGCAGAATCAGCATTGCCTTCATTGCTTGGCAGAACTTTCTGAGTTTTTGTCTATCTCCAAGGGACCAAAGATAGACTTTTTATATCCAACATGTTGTGTAAGCACCCCCAGTTTCTGTGACTGCTGCACTGTTAAGTTACAAAATCACTCTGTGTTCAAGGGCACGTCACTGGAGCAAACTTGACTTTGATCCTTGTAAAAATCTGATTTCACACTGTGACAGGGTGGCAGGTATCTCTGTACAACTTGTCAGGGACTGTCAAATTACACATGGATTTGCAGTGTAATCTGACAGTGGTGAAAGCCCATGTAATTTTTGGATTGCAGAAACTAGGAACATTTTTTGAGAAAGGGAGGCCATTATTTCCTGTCACATATACCTTGAAATATTACATTCTACTCTGCAAACCAGGCTGGTAGATCACAGGCTAATCAAAGGGAGAGTAAGAGAGGACTGGATGGGGTGTATTGACTTTCAAGGAGACATCTGCAAATTTAGTTTGAAAGTGTAGCCTTGGAAAAGAGGATACAACTCTGCAGTTATTCAAAGAAGAAATTGCTTAAGTTTTATGGGGAGTTATAGGTGGGAGCAGTGACACAAACTGCAGAAAAGGTAGTTATGTACTTAAAAATGATTGGAAGAGTAAGTGTTATTATGCTGTTGAATCTTAAAAAGGGAGGTATAGCAGATGGTATTTGAAGCACATAAACTGGTCTGGACACAGCATCTGGTGATAGATGGTTCTGTCCTTCTGGAGGAAAGAAAATTTTCTACAGTTTCTGTTTCTTACATAGTTTTTGTACTTGATAGGATGAGGTCTAATAACTGAAATGAGCTGATAGCACCAATTAACAAGTGCCAACTTTTGACGAAGTCCCTGGGTAAATTGGATGAAGCTTTATAGAATTAATTTAGGAGCGATCTGTATGTTATGTTCATTTATGAAGGAATACTGAAGCAAGTTAGAAGTTGGATACATCTATAGGTAATACATAAGTGGCATTTTGAAAATGTTGTTGAAATAACACTTGAAAACACTGTACTAATGAATGAAAATCTGAATTGTCTTATGGTTGGAGGGGTAGAGACATGTTGATTGAGAAACTTGTCTTCTGAGTCTGATTGGACCTGAGGCAGGTTCTCCAATTCTGAACATCTAGTAAAGGAAAGACAGTAACTATAGAAAGCATTTTCATGGTAGGTGGCTGCAATATTGAAGGAGAAGATGAAAGCTGGGATTTTGGCACTGGTGCTGGCTTTTATGTGGATGCCACTGAAGATCCCTGGAAAACAAACTATAGGATGTATTCCTACATAAAGGACGAGGTAACTTTGCTGCTGGGTTCTCCTGGTGTTGTTGGGTAAGATAAAGAAGGGATGCGATTCAGTCATGCTTTGTTCTAGCACCAAAGCTTGCTTAAGGTGATGTTGATAGCCTATGGATGGTTTGTCATTTTCTTGCTTTCCTCTTTTATAAAAAGAATTTATTATTTCTTTTTTAAATCCTCGATTATTTCAGTGATTGGATTTATCCAGTTGTTAGGCTTTCCTCACCAAACAGATACCGTCATAGAACTGAGGAGGGAGAGAACCACAGCACAGAGTTGATAAGCCCTGCCAGGTGTTAAGCAGGAACTCCTTGAGTCTGCTTCTCTGCTGGAGATGCCACAGGGCTGGCCTACACTTCTAATCTTGATTTGTTAGTTGTGCAATCTTTGCTCTTGTAAAATCTCTGCTCTGCTGCTTCTGAAACAACCCACTGCATTTCACTGCAGCAGTACCTCAGTTGTATTGCTCGTTTAGGCTGTTCTCACTGTCTGTCTTGGGAGGGTGGGGTGGTGGTTTTGTTTTTCTTTTCTTTAACTGGGTATAAAAGGAGATGCTTGAAATATGTATTAGAAAGGTGAGTGTCCAGTTTACTCTGCATGTTATTTGTGTGGTCTGGGTTAAAACTAAAGTTGATGGGAATACAGGGAGCAAATAATCTCCCAAGAACATTTTGCTGTTCTGGTCACTTAGAGGAGGACATACATATTTACGTATCTATTAAAATAAGACTGTTTATTAGGAAGTTCCCACATCTTGTGTTACAGCGTTATAGTGGATTTCTATAGAGATACTTTGAGTTCCTTATTATCAGATGAATTGTTTCCCTTTGATTTTGCAGTCCCTTTCAAATTGCTTTCAGGCCATGATCACAAATGTCAAGCTAGAACCAAAGATGTGCCTTTGGTTTCAGTGGCTTCCTGGCATTAAAACACATAAGTTATTTTTGTGCTTTTTTTTCCTAAACATACTCAAGTTGCTTTAACGTTTTTATTGCACTGTTGTTCCCTTACAGCTGCCTAAACTAATAAATGCGAATTTTCCAACTGACCCTGAACGGATGTCTATTTTTGGGCATTCCATGGGAGGTCATGGAGCTCTTATTCTTGCTCTGAAGAATCCTGGAAAGTACAAAGTAAGATATAATACAGCTTGTATGAGGTATACTAAGGCTTATACAGATTTCTGTAGAATTGAAGAAAGAAAACATAATAACCAAGTTCTGTTATAGCATTAAATATATAAACAGTTTTAGTTGTAGCAGTTCATTGACACCTAGTATTAGAATATGGAAAATTACCAGAAACAGTACTCTGGAATGTGAGTATCAGTGAAATTAAAAAAATCTGCAAATTTTAAAAGTTAAGAAAAGTTCAGTTTCTTTTGGATGATGCTACAGCTCTTTCAAACCAATTGTTATATTTAAATATAAACAGGCTCGTTCTAGCCCTGGAGTTCATGCATGCTGCCAATATTGTCTAGAAATCTGGTTGTGTGGTTTACTATATCTGTACAAATCTTGTCTTGTTCATTTTGAAACTTTTATTACTAGCAAACATTTTCACCACCATTACATGTGTGTTTCCTTAGAATTTACTGCAGAGTCTATTAACTCCAACTGATAGCAAGTGTAACTGTAAGCACCTGAACTGCACACAAAATAGTATCTGGAGGACATTCCCCCCCTGAGATTTGCATGTCAGCTTTCCTAAAGATTGATTTTTGGAGTATTGGAGTTGTGTTCATTCGTATTCGACTTGAACCTAAATCAAACATGCTTGAACTGATTTGCCTTTCCTTTATACTCAGGAGGGTTGAGAGAAATTTTGTTATTCTCTTTGGAGATACGCTTATGTAAAATGCATTTCTGAGGGAGAATCAGGCATTGGTGTTTGAGAGATGGAGGGGCTTTGCCTTTGTGGATCAGTCTTTTCATGGGCTGTCCTGGCCCTGCACTGGTCAGCTGCTGCAAAAATGGAACTGCATTTTTGAAAATAGCATAACATTTGCTCAGTGTCATTAATTTGACGTTATAAGAGAGCTGAATGTAAGATAAAGCTTTCTTTTTATCTCTCCTTTTTATCTTTTGGAGCCAGTAGTTCAGAAATTTCCATTTTCACTGCTGGCATTTAACTGTGAATTGTATTATCTAAAACAATTAAACATTAAATTGAAAATACCAAAATCCAGGAGAGCTGGCAGTGGCTCAGATGATTTCTTGCTATTTCTTGCAAGACATGAGAGTGGAAATATTGATGTCTCGGGGCCAAATCCAAAAGAAGAATGTAAGAATAGGCCTTGGACTCCTGACACCAGTACCTGGAGCTGTGATCTGAAATGTGCTTTTCTTGAGCCCTGATCCTGGAGGTACCTAAATTCATGAGACTCTGTTGGGTGCTTAGACTGGCTGAGCAGTCCCATGCCTGAGGCTTTTGCTATGCTCTGCCAAAATCCAACTGCAGGTGAAATGGTCCCACACTGCCACCACGCTGACGCAACAGTAGACTTGAGATCCTTCTCTGCTGCTTGAGGGAATTGAAGCCAACATCTCTCAACAAGGAAAGGAACAGGGCATCTAGCCTAGCCTTTTGTAGCTCGGCTGATGTGCAAAAAGGAAAGCAAAACTGTGGGGCTAGAAAGAACAAATAAGAGGGAAGTAGGATAATGGTTAGAGCACCTAGCTCGGAGGGTTGAGGGAGTCCTGGGTTCTGGCAGTAACTTCAAAACAGTTTTTGAAAAGGCTTTTCAATTGCTTTTTAGTTAGCCGAAATCACTTTTCTTAATTCATATGGGGTTTTTTGGTGCTTTCTTTCTGAACAGTCTGTATCAGCATTTGCTCCTATCTGCAACCCAATTCAGTGTCAATGGGGGAAGAAAGCCCTTGGTGGATATCTGGGATCAGATGCAAGCAAATGGGAGGTATGTGTTGCAACCGCAATCCTTTAATAACACGTGAATGAGTGATCTGTAAATACATCGGGGCAAGAGTCTGGAACAAAACTCTGGGGTGCCCCTGAGCTGGTACTGCTGTCTTACTACACCCCCTAAGCATGGATGAGCATTGTATGTTTCTGGTGGGTAGGACTTGCTGTTGCCTGACGGTGCTTATAACAAATGGCATGAGATAGAAGGCTCTCATCATGGTGACTAAATTCCTCCCTGTTTTATGAAGATCTTAAAATCTGGGCTAGGAAAAATTATGAGTAGTCTGAGACTTTCTCTAACGCATGAAAGCAGTGAGTAGTTTGAAAGAGAGTTAGGCTATGGCCTGAGTCTCAAAAACTTAGTTCTCACTATACAAAACAGTTGGGTTTTGTAGTAGCCTGAAAAGAGAGGCTGCTACAAACTGTTCAGAGACTGATGAGCCTCATGACATCTGCAGGAGCAGCCTGTTGGAGGCAGCTAGAAGAGGAGCCCATTGGATACTTGGAAATTGGTATCCCGTAGAACAGGATTAAACCAGACAAATTAGGTTTTAGCTCCAGAGCCCTAATTTTGAAATACAACTAGTTGTATATTAATGGCTAAGATGCAAAAATGTTGCTGCATTATTTGGGCAGCCCTTTAGTATTTTTAATCTCAGCATAAACATTGCACTGTATTTCTAGAATTAAGTTAAATTAAAAGGGATCATCGTGACCAGGTGCTCTGATTTCCTTGTAAATAAACACAAGCTGCGGTTAAATCCCTTGTAAATTGGATTAAAGTATCTCTTAGGAAGACATCCAGGTCTGATTAAAACATTACAGGAATGGAGAGCGCTAGCTGCTTTCACAGTTGTTTGTAAAGTAGTTTGTATATTTAGAAATCACCAGTTAAACTTGCTTACACTTAACATACTGAATTTATTTTGGGGAAAAAAAATGTTTTCTGGCTCCTTAACTTGTTTTGGAGCTCTTCTGCAAACCAAGTCCACTAGATCAACAGCCAGCATCAGGAATAGACTCAGACCTGCCTTTGGCACAGATACATAACCTCTGATCTCTGTATTTCTGCTTAAAATTGCCATGTAAATAGGCGCAATGATCATTTTATACCATGGCTGTAGTGCTTGGCTGAGTCCAAGCTCCCATTTCCATTGCAGTGTCATTTCTGGATCTGGTGGCACCCTGGAAGCGTGGCTCTGATGCTTTGGTGTAGGACTTCGCGTCTTGCTGTCTGTTGGCGATCCGTCTTCTCCAATGCCTAAAACAATTCTCTCTTTACAGGATTTTCTTTTTCTTTCTTTTTTTTTTTTTTTTTGAGCATGTACCTAGCACAGGACCCCACAGGAAACATGTTCCCCATTCACAGTTACATTTTGATACATGTATGTTAATAGTCTTTAATTTATACCGTGTGTGCTGGTTTTGTTTCTCAGCGGTACAAGATTTTCTTGGTCAAATTATCATGGTAACCCTTCAGGTTAAATGCCTTGCATGAGCATAGTTGTGTTACGCTGGTGTTTTGACCTTTAGCTGCCAAAATAGTGACATGAAGATACCAAGTTATTTTGGCAGGATCTAGTTTCTGTACAAGCATGTGAATCACTACTAGATTATATTGCTGAATTTAGCCCTGGGCTGGAAGTTTTGTTTAGTCAAACTGCCAACTTGGTAATTACTTCGATCATACTATTTGCCCTTTTTATATATATTTTTTTTCTATTTTTATACATTTATTTATATACCCTATTTGGATATTACTTTTCAGTTATCTGGAATTTCTGCGGTTTTTCACTCTTCCAAAGTGTAATTTGCTCTCCTGATGAGTACCACCCAGTACTCTATATATGCCATTCTTTTCTTGCAGTCAGCAAATTTGACCCAGCCTAACGTATGTAACTGAATGTTGTTTCTCTTTTATTTCTGCAGGCATATGATGCTACGCAACTTGTGAAGTCCTATCCAGACTCTCACCTGGACATCTTGATTGATCAAGGCAAAGATGACCAGTTCCTATCGGCAGGCCAGTTACTGCCCGATAACTTCATCGCTGCCTGCACAGAGCGGAAAATCCCAGTAGTCTTTAGACTGCAGCAGGCAAGTCGCTTCTGCCATCCACAATTGTTGGGTTCTTGCTTTGTGATTTTTGGGTTTATGTACCAGGTAGCAAAGAGGGTGTCTCTTCACTAGGCATGCTTTTACTTCCCTGTGGGCCTGTCCCAGGCCAAGTGAGGAAGAGTGTGAGAAGTGACATTTTCCTTCACATCGGCCGTCAAGGAGTGCAATATCCATCAGGTTCAGCTGCGATTCACCACTAGGTGGGGGTCATGATTTTAGTTTCGGCAAGCCGATGATCTCTTGATGGTAACTCAAGCTGCCAGTGTTCGGATGAAGAAGGAGCATGAATGAGTTTTAATAAGTAACAGAGTCGTTGTACAAGCACAGTGACAGATGCACTTTTGCTGGATTCCTTATCGGTACTGTGGGTATTGTGTTTAGCATAAAACTTTGTGATTTAGTTTGCACCTGTTTGTGTAAATCAGGAAAGGTGTGGAACTGCTTGAAATCTTAGATTCATTTAAAGACCTGGGTGGAAGCATTGCTCTTTCCTGTGGTGCAGTGACCCAGAACAGCCCTGTCCTGAAAGCACTGGCGTCTCTGTAAATGACGGACAACTTCAAGCCGGACCCAGTGAGGGGCCCAGTTACAGAGAGTGAGAGGGATTGTCCTCTCTTCTTTATCATAAGGGCTTTTACACAGCCTTGCACCGAAAGATACGGTTTGTGCTGCCAGAATGGAGCAGTTCAGAGGTTTCCTTGTCATTTTAGCGTAGTGCTGGAGCAGGGATTCAGACGTGGGCTGTGCTCTCCTTACACCCTGTGTTTTACCAGTAGGGCAATGCCAGTGCGGGGAACTGTTCTCTCACATTGCATCCCGCTCTGCACCTGATGCTTGCTGTTATCCATCCTTAACGTACATGCCCAGGTTAGGGCAAGTTAAGGTACATTCTGTTTGTTTAGCTTCCTAGTGTTCATATATACTTAACCTGTTTGTTGGGTATCTTTTACATTTTTTTATATACAATACAGATATTTTTGATTTCTTAAAACAGATCAAAACAGAACAGTCGTTAATGTTCCTAGAAGAGAGCTTAGCACAATTGCTTTATCAGGAATTATAGGTATTTGCTGATTTTGTTGTTGTTGTTCTTTTCTAGGGTTATGATCACAGCTATTTTTTCATCGCTACATTTATTAATGACCACATCAAACACCATGCAAAATACCTCAATGCTTGAACCATTTGGATGTGAGCGTCGTCCATCCAATCGGAATCAAGAGATAGAGGTGATCTAAACGAAAATAATTTGCTGAAGTAGTGTCTGTAAAATGGAGATCTTCTGATTGTACTGCTAAGAAAAATAAAAGTCCCACTTAATTTGATGTGTGTGCCTTAGAGTAAGTATTTTGAATGTCCTTGCATGCTTTGAAAACTCTCTCAACGCTGTGAAGATGCATTCTAGGTCAAAATGAAGATAAGGCGATGAGTTTCGGGCTGTGAATGAGTTTCAGACTATGAATGCAGGTATGTACTTGGGACCTCAAGACGGTTTCTAGTGCAGCTACACAGAGACTATGAATAACAACGCCATGCCTCTTCAGCTAATTAAATACCAGGGTTCATTTCATCACTCGATGCTGAAAGAAGTCATTAGTGGCACAACCAATCAAGCTACTTAATTAATCTGAGGTGGTTGGTGTATTTTTCCTTGGCCTGTCTAAATATGTTCCAAGGACAAAGTCTGGTGGAGAATACAGACAGAAGCTTGCTATGCAGTAGTTTACTGTCCTGTGCATTATTAATGTCAAACAAATAATCTGAAGAGTATTTCATGGATGATACTTAAAGAAAAGACCTCTTAAAAACCATGTGAAGGAAGCAGTCTGTAGTAAAGGCGAGGGGTTTTTTGTCCACTTGCCTTTGATTGTTGCCAAGTGTGAAAGGCTTACGCTGTGTTTCTGGGTTTCTTAGACTTAAAAGGACTGAGAGGAAATAGATCTGAAAAAAGCAATTCCTACCGATAGATGATGTGATAGCTCATTGTTGAAAAAGAGTGTGTTTATTTTACAAAAGATGGCAGAATTTAGGCTTGACAGTTGTAGATCTAAAATAGTTCCCAGTAGTATAATGCTGCCAGCTACCTTGTGCGGGGCAAGAACACAGATTGTTCCAGTGAGCTCTTTATCTTATGTTCAAGCAATCACTTGTAAACTTTGTTTTCCCATGTTGTCGTGTGTCGTTGCTCAAACTTTGACTAGCTCTTGCCAGAGGAAATATTTGGGTAGATGTAGGATCGGTTTGCTGCTTTTGTAAGCAACGCTGAATGCTCTCCTGTTTCTCTGGCCCTTGCTGGATTCTAGGCTGCAGGGAGGCTGATGCTGGGAACTTGGATGGGACTTTGAGCAGCCTGGTCTGGTGGAAGGTGTCCCTGCCCATGGCAGGGGGTTGGAATGAGATGAGCTTTAAGGTCCTTTCCAACCAAACCATTCTATGATTCTATGAACTTACGTTTCAGTTGCTGGTGAGAGGCTTAAATTACGTACTGACTTTTTTATCGAGCTTGCATCTACCTATTTCTGAAGTAAGTTTAGAAGGCTGGGAAGATGTGACCGTGCTCATGGCAAGAGTTCTCTGAAATGCTGAATGCATGTTTTCCACACCGTGTGGATTTACAACACCACTCATTCTGCCTTTCATGTACAGCAGGACACTGACATAAAAATTTTAAGCCACAAGTGCTAAACACTGAGATTTTTTCCACTCTCACAACAGCAAAATTGGCTCCAAGGCTTGTTTAATGTATGGCAGCTTCCTCTGGTTGTTCTACCCCTGCCCGCCCCCCCCGGCAACCGCTCTGCCGTAGCCAGGGACTGACTGACTGGGCGGTATCCAGTACCGGACTGGAGCAGGAGCCTGCTGTGCTTGTGCTGCAGCCTTGTGCCAAGCACTGCGAAGGGAGTAGCGGTGGAGTCAGGGCGTTCAGCCTGGTGCAGGTACTTCTAATGATAAACATCGCCATTTTGTCATCTGTCAAAACTAGTGTTTTTTTGCCTAATGCATTCTGATAATTGCATTTAAGGGAAAGGGACATGCCTCTTTTTTTTTTTTTAAATTCCCTAACCAGCATGTATGCATTTCCATGTTGTATTAGAGGAGATTAAGAAGCAGGTTTAACCCTTAACTTACTGTAGGTGCTTTTAAACCACCATTTTAAAGATGCTGGGTTTATGGTAGGGAACAGCTTGCCCTGCATGGGGGGAAAGCCCTCTTTCATACTCGATAATTATATGGCTTAATCCTAAGTTTCCCATTATACTGTAGATGGTTTTGGGGAGCTTTATTTCATGTATCCTTAATTTACAGTCCAGCAGGAGATCAACTACTGTATCAGCTTCCCCAAACAACTGCCCAGCTAAAATTTTGGAGCTGAAAATATCTGTCATGCTGTCTACTTGGCCCTCCTAATAATCGACTGTCCGCCGCACTGTTTGCTTTCTTGATAAAGCTTAGCATTTACCTGCACCGCTGCCTTCCTCCTTGAGAGGGACTTCCAGTTGCCTCACTTGTGAGCAGGAGCAGGTTCAGGTAAGTGCCTGACGGGCTCTTGTGAGACCACGAGAACTTGCTTTGGAAATCAGTACCCTCAAGGCTTTATAGAAACTGCCCTGAGTTCCCCTAAAACCGGTCCTAGAGGGTTGACAAGGAAGGGGCCCTTGAACTGCCCTTGTCCACGGGCTGCAAGTCCAGGACAGTGCACACCTGTGAGAAGACTTGGGCCACTTGAATCAGTTGTGCAGACGGCTCCAGCCACCACGTGTCTCTGCACCATCTCGATGAGAACTGCATGAGGCTCTCGGAGCTCGATTGTTGGCAACGCTCCACGTCAGCGGGCCGCGGCCCTCAGGGCTGCCTGCTGTTAAACAGGCTCTGCTCTGGGTGAGGAGCAGCACCAGAGGACTGCTGCAGGACTCCTCCTGCCTAAGTCATGGTGATTCTAACACAGCAATCAGTCCGTCCTGGCTTTGTATCAT
The DNA here is from genome assembly GCF_000690535.1 of Cariama cristata. Lineage (NCBI taxonomy): Eukaryota > Metazoa > Chordata > Aves > Cariamiformes > Cariamidae > Cariama > Cariama cristata. The sequence goes on from NW_009632221.1 coordinate 16,311, forward strand.
GACAGCCACAAAGGCACTCAAGCTTCCTTGGCAATCAAAAGCAGGATCTTCCCCAGGAGATTACTGCAGAGAGATGCTCTCCTTCCAAAATCCACTACCAAATGTGAACAAATACAGCCATAAAATCACCTGATTAAGGTAAAGATGCTTCATTAGAGAAATGAGAAAATACCAGAATCTGTACTTTGATGACTTCAGAAACCTGCACGGGAAAGAGGCTGAATACTATGACGTATAAGCAGTAGTCCCTACTACCTGTTTCTGCAGACAGAAGGGCGGGCAAAGCTTGGCACAGCCCTGTCACATCGAGTTATCCCCAGGCCAGAAAGTGTTACTGCATTATTGCTCGGATTCACTAGAATAAAGAAATAATCTGGTTTTGTTTGCTAAAGCAAAAGCCTGCAGAACAACCTGAGGGCAGGGAGGCAAGAAAAAGCTGCCCTGTGCCGAGAAGTGGGAAGCAGGAAGAAGAACGACTCTCGCAGAGCGATGTGAGCAGGAGCAAAGGGAAGGTGGGGCCTCCCTTCTCCCTGAGCTGAGCCCAGCGGCTCACCCAGCCCTGGAAGCAGAGGGCAGTCACTTCAGCTGCTGCTCTTCGCTCAGTAACTGGCAGGAGATCTTAAACAACGGGAGCAGCAAAACTGCAGGAAGCTCATTTGCAGGAACTGACACCAAACCAACAACCCAACAGTTACCAGCTGGATCCTATTCCTAGGTTAGCTGCAAAACTCCTTTATTTACATCACATCATCATCTTCTTCATCCCCAAACCCTTATCCATCATTCCCAGTGTTAAGCTCTCCCAACACCATCACTTTTACAAGAAACCATCAGTCACAGGGATAGTCGTTAAAGGGTTTCTACAAATAATATAGTTTTAATTGTAACTACAGTAAAGATTTTCTATATACATTATGTTCACTGCTTAGGGTATTATAGATTTGCCATGCATGTTTTATTGCACATATAAATAGTGTACAAAGATTCATGAAGATTCTCTTTTTAGCCGTACAGGTTAAGACTGCATAAAAAAAGCTGTATTACAAAATATTTAGAGCTATTTATCTACAGCCAACTTCAAGCAAATACTGAAAGACACTATTGGGAGAAAACCAAAATTTTAATTATGAAAAAACAAGATTTGTCAAAATAATAATTACAAAGCTTCATGTTGCCATATATACATTGTAAAAAAATACTCAGGAAACCTGCATTTTATCCCTCAAGATGCAGAAATCAATATTCCTATTTTTATACTTGATCTTTGAGTGCTTTTAAAATTTGATAAACTCTGACTTGAAAACTTACTTTCTTTACATTGCTCGTGCTTTTTGACAAAACAGATATTTGTGCAGCTCTGTAAAATATTAAAATACATTTTAATTTAGTGTTAAAGTGCACAGTACATTTCATAGGAAGCAATATACTAGCTGCCAATCAAAATTACAATTTAAGTCAATGTTCCCTCTATAAAATAAACGCCTTTGCTTTGGTTGAAGTCACTGGATATTCCATGCATACTGTACGTCTCATTGTCTGCGAGTCCACTTTCCTCCTCCTAACACGTTGCCGTCAGTACATACCAGCACACTGGCAATTTGTGGCATTAAAATGTGCAGTCCGCATTCAAACACTCTATTAACCGTTAAAAATCTGCCATTGGAATAGCAGTGGTTTTAAATGCAGTGTCTGTGTGAATGTGTGCGTAGCTTTGCCTAGATACGCCATAGTGACAAGTATGCATTATCCTTCCAAGAAGTCTTTATACAATAGTTCTCTCCACGTTCTTTTGCTTAAATATTTAGTCCTCCCACCACATTGCCTCTTTTTTGTCATGACGCATGTCGAAGTACCTGCTTGTGTGCACCACGGACCCCTAACAGCTAGCCCTTTGCTCCACATGCAGCTTTCCTGTCCGGCTTGCCAAACTTACATCACTGACTTCTCGTATAAAAGAAAAATAGATGTCCCAGATATCGTGAGAATTGCTGTGCTGGAACTTTTTGATATAAAATGTGATGTTTTCATGTTAAATTATGCTTTTAAAAATCTCTTCAAAAAACTGAAAGTCGTGATAAGAAAAAGAACCTTATTTCCTATTGCTGACGTGGGACCAGAGGTCTGATCTGCAAACATTCACTACAGAACATTGTGCTTAATTCTGTGGGAAAATGATGGAGGCTGTAAAGAGAAGCACTGTACCCAGCACACTGCATCTGGAAAGATCAAGTCTTTGAGTCTGCCTTTGGCAATTTTAATTTTATCTCCTCTGGAAGGAATCAATGAAGAAAACAGTTAAAAATCTTTTGCTACCTGGTAAATCTTCTCATTAATGTTCTTGTGCTATTTTTTACTATTTGTTCTGTAGTGCTGTAGTCTTTAAAAGAAATCAAGTTACAGTGCAAAATTATATTTCAAGACACATGACCCTAATGCACATCACTCATTTTGTTGTGGCAAAAGTTAAATGTCTTGTGCATAGTAAAATAAGCAATCAAAAATATTTGTTCACATTTATTTTTCAAGCTTACATCTTTCCTTTTTTCTTTTGAACATCTATATACAAAGAAAATGGGTGTGCTCTCAGTTTCAGCCAATTTAGCCTGGGGGCGGGGGGGAGTGCTACTGGAATGTAGGAAACTCAATGGAATGCAGACAAATTTTTACCAATGTTCCACAAATGCAAGAAATGAAGAATGCCATTCCAGCTAGCTGTTCCTTTAATAAAAGCACCTATTTTGTTTGCTTTTTATCTTACATAATAGAAAATACAGTTTACGGAGATCTAGATCTACTGCACACCAAGTAGAATAAAAAATAACTAAATATTTATATTAAAATAAAGTGTTTAACCACAAAAAAGCAGTAATAAAATACAGTTTCCTAATTTACATTTTGCATCCAAAGGATGAATAACAATTCACCAATAAATAATATTTATATAAATATTTTATGTCTGGATATTTTTAAAAGGCAAGAGCCTGAAACAACTGCAGGAAAACCTAAGGTGGTAGAAGTCTGATGTACTCTCCCTCCTCCCCTCCCCCAAATGATTACAGTGACTCTTAGTTTAATAACGCGATGGTATCTTGCTGCAAGACAGCTGCGTACTCCACATATTTTTAAGTGGCAGAGGTGGCTGTTTTAGTAAGTACGGTACAAACTGAGCTACAAAAGCAGTGAAGGGCCAATTTGCTCTAGAAAATGTTTCTGTTTGGTTTGTAGTTTGACGTACACGTACAGTCTGAAAAATGATCTTAAAATCAGAAGTATAAGAATACTCTTGGAGCACTGGTTTTTTTTCAATGCCGTTTGAAAAGATGGGCAGTATTTTGATTCTTTGATGGCACAGTGGAGCTGGTAACAGCAGAGAGAGTAGTTTCATGTGAATAAAGCTTGTTTCACTGTGGTTACATCTAGCAATGCTTGAACTGTTATGCTCACTTTTACCAAGCCCTTTTCTTCTAGGATGTGATGTGGTAGGCAGAGCTTCTCCTAGAAAAAGACAAACAAAGGAGTAAAGATTAGGATATTCAATACTCACTGCAAAACCTCGCTTTACGTGATCACAGTTGGAACACAAAGCCCAACAAGCAGGAACCGTTCCCTATTTTTAATTAAAAAGAGCTTCCTGTGATTTTGACAGAAAGTCTCACATTTTGCCCTCATTATACCTCTGAATTAGGGACAGATCTGTTAATGTTCTGGGCCTCAGAAACCAACCTGTTCTGTGGTCACTACAGGATGTAAACATCTTAACTAAGAGTGAGGGCCAGCAAGCACACACCGAACTTTCACCTACAAAGTGGGATAAGATGGCATTTGCCCGTTCTTACGTATGACCAAGTTTGGGGACAGAAGGCTGGTTTTATCAGTCAAAAACAAGTTCTACCCCTGAGCTCTAGACAGGTAGGTCTTGGCCCCAGGATATGCACCTTGAAAGCCACCCATTCGCATTTACAGAAACGTGCGTGCAATGTTGTGCATTCAATGGGAGAAGCATTTTGTTCCAAGTCATCGGCAGCTTATTTTGAAATATCTGGGAATTGATTTAATTCACCATAAGGAGACAGCAGTCGTGGCCAGGATGAAACCTACTACCTGTCCACAGAGGCTGTTAGGCCAGAAGACAGTCAAACGGTAAATACTCTGTATCTCCTCCAGATAACGAGACACCCCTTAGTGAATAATTACAGAAAGCCTCACTTAGAGAGGTAGCCTTGCGTCATGGTTGGTTCTCTCTTTGTAAAGAAGTTTTTCCTAATGTAACTGGGTATTCCGGTTAATGAAGTCCATGAAATCATGAAATCAGGCAGCAGGTTTGTAATAAATAAATGGAAAGGCTAGACTACATCACATAAACCATAACTACAATTGTGAGACTCATTGCCACAACATGGAAGCCACAAGTGTAAGTGGGCCGACAAAAATATACAGACAGAAAAAAACCCAAACAATGCTATTAAACACAAACACATGGATACAGTGGCTGGAGCATGGAGTCCTTAAACTGTGAACGGCAGATTGCTGTAAGTTTGAAAAGTCACCACCTATGTGATTTTACCTTCTGTTCTTCCCCTAAGCATCTGTACATGACCATCAGCAGACACGGCATACTGATTTTTTAGAAAGAGAGGGTTGCTTTGATATTCTTAGTATTGAATCTCTTAGTTGTTCAATAAACTTTTAGCTTCTAAAACTAGTGATGCATTTGAGATTATATTTTAATTAAATTGCCTGTGTTCTACTGAATATTATTCTTGTTTCTGTAATATCAACTAAGGATCTCTTATTTTATCTTTATGCAATTCATGGTCCTTCGTCACACTTCCTCATATTCATGTTGGTTATATCTCCAAATTAAACATCACTAATCTCTCCAACCTCTCTTCTCACGACACATTTTGTTCAGCTCTAGTCCCTTCCCTGACTGCTATGAACCCTTAAAACTAAATATAATACTCAGGATGATGGAACTGGAACTGGTACATACAAGAACAATTAACGCAGTTTTTATCATGTATGCACCTGTGCTTAATTGCTTTTATCTGCTTCCACTGTTGTCCAGTCTTTGCTCAGGAAGTCTCCTCCAGTGGGCCCCAGTTCCATCAGAATAGTACCAATATTAAACACCTGCTCCGTTTCTTCTGATGTTTATGACGTGCTTTTGTTAATCAGTATTTCCTTTATGCACAACCAAAACTTAGCTTGCTTAGATTTTTTTTTTTTTTTGTGAAGTTCCTCACACCCCACTCCAGCCTCAAGGAGAAAAAAAACTGCAAAACTTACCTATTAACTACTGAACCCAAAAAGTGAGAGCTAAACTTTATGCGCAATCATGGCACCTGACACTGATAACTGTAATTTATTTATATTTTATGTTTACATTTTATATTTACTACTTAAGATGTTTTAATATTTCTTATTTTAAGTTTAAAAGATTTTTTAAAACTTGATTTGTAATAATTTTTTAAGGTTCATGGTTATAGCCCAGAACACCAAAAAAATACTGTGGATTCCTTCTGTACACACAGATCCAAGAAATAAATTTCAAACCGATAATTTTCAAGGAGCTTAGCTGAGTAGGTCTGCAAGAGATGGACAACATAACATTTCTTCACATGGAAGATGCTGCAGTATTCTGGCGATCTGCTAACGCTGGGTTTCCACTTCCACTGAGTTTGTGGATTCTGATTCACATTGACCAAACCGCTGCGACAACGGCCCCCCATTCCTGCCTGCTACCGTGGCCCTCGCTGCCTGAGCTATTTGCCCAGTCGGCACAAAGGAATGTCCCCATCTTGCAGCCATTCCAGATTTCCATTCCAAACCTACCCTAAATTGGTCATTTCAGTTAAGACACTGGGTTCTGCACTTCATTCTTGTTTGTTCTTTTGACTAAGATATTGACCTGCAAGTTGTCAGAGATAGTTCTTCTCTTCAACTTTTACTTCTCTGTGAAAAAGTGTCTTTTCTGGAGAAATACATAAATGTATTTTAGGATGCAAACTCCTAAACTGGTACCTGATTAGCACTGAAGTAGCTACAAAAGAAGGTAGAGATAGCAGTATCAAATAAAAGGAAAAAAAAAACAAAGCACCAAAAATATTTCTACTTCAAATGTATGATTTTTACTAAAAATATTTTGCCAATCTAATATCTTGGGACACAGTTCATATAAAAATCTACAATACTCTGATTCCAATGATTTTCCAAAAAATTCCATTATTTATTGAGAATGCGAATCAGACATCTAAAGTGAAATGTTATCCCCTCCACTCTCTTCAACTTCTCTCCAGTGCCCTTGCACTGCAGTCCCTTGTCTCACGGATTTGGTGGCCCACAACATGCCAGTATTTCATTAGTGTCTCATGCTAAACAAAAGGCATTAAATAATAATGCCTGCTGAATCCAGTATCTCAAAACTAAGTGATGTGTTACAAGGCTGAAGGGTAGGGATTGAATCCAAAAATCCAGCCCCAAAACAACCCACCTTGCTAGATATTTCTGTTTGAGTATATTCTAAGCTTTTCTATTGAAGTCAAATTTGCTGAAAAAGCCACAGTTAAGGATGTTTCCATTAGAAAAACTTAAATTTTAAATTTACATTTTTGTGGCCTCTTAAAGCACTCGGAGAACTACTCTGTCATGCTTTCCTGCTAGGAAATTTGCAATTGTTTATAAGCATATTTTCACTAAAGGCATAAAGGAGTGCATGCCCCATTTCATATAGAAACCCCATCTGATATAATTTTTCTCCTTTTAAAGACAACGCATTATCTAATTCTTTTAAATACAGTATAGTAATCCAGTTTGTACAAAGCAAACCTGCTGTATTTACAAGATGCATGCTCAAATAAGGAAAGCTACTTAAGGAGTAAAAAAATAGGACTGTACAGCTATGTTCTAGGAGCGAGAAGTTTCACAGCATGTTAGGTTTTTTATATTATGCATCATTCTTTATTAATGCTTGAAACATACACAATCGACTGCCTTCTCTTATCAAGCAGAAAGAGGAACTTGGTTAATATTTTATAATTCTGCAGTTAAACATGTGGCAATGATGAACTTTCCAAAACTGCCAATGAGACCTCCGCCATCTCCTAACAATGACAAACTTCATCTTAATGTGTCACAAATCAATTCTCTTATCTAAGCCCTAATTGCTATCTTCAAAGCGTTGTAAATGGCTTTCAGCAACCCTGCCTCATGTACTTTTCTAATCACAGCTTTAGGGTAATATATGTAATTCTTCTCAGAATAAGAAAAAGGAAATCCTGCCAAGGATGGAATCCAGAGCACACTGATAATCAACGCAGCTTTCTGCCTAACAGCAGCTACCTCGGGCCAAGATCCCAGCTGTCTCAGTCCTTACGTTCAGCCGCCATCCCTGCAGCACTGCCCACTTTCCATGCTCTGCCTCACCCTCTAACCCTCTACAACTGCCGTCTGGAAATTGCTGACAGTAGAGCTGTGAAGCTGCAAGCCGTGAGAATTTCAAAACTTTTCTTAAGTCCTGGCATTTTGAGACAATATGTCTGACCAAACGAGAACTCACCCATGACTCTTGAGGAGACTCAACCTCACCTAATTCTCCCCACCTTTGATAAGATTTCTGTCCCTTTTACATTAGCATCAAACCCATAACACTTCAATATAGTACTATGAATCACCTCTCTAAAAACACCCCTGTTGAAACCATCACTGAATAAAACCCAGAAAGACACACAGAACTGGCTACCAATTCTCAAGACCAGTCTAAAAATCTTTAACACAATTGTGGAGGAAAGGGCTGCCAGTCCATTCATAGCAGCATGAATATCTCTCTTCTCTATCTACTACAAAAATGAAGATCTAAATTTTTTATGTATTTTTTCTTCCTAAGAACACAGAGGAACTTAATTACTTGTTGCAAACAAACCACTTTCTACAGACAAATAACCATTTTGAATGGATAAAGATGTTTTCAAACTCATCATGAAGCAAAGAAACTTCTTTTGACAGAAAAAAAAAAAAAAAAAAGGCACAAAAAGGAGGCAGCAGCCAGGAGGCCAAGTCCCAAAGCAACACAAAAAGACGGTACAACAGGTGTACCCGCGGACATATACGCGTGCATGTGCTTGCCAGAGCAAGTTTCTAATCCTGGAACAAAATGTCTAATTTAAGACAGTGTAGAAGAAAACCAAGAATACACAAGGACACTAATCCCACAAGGATACATGACACACCACGTATACATATCTATTTTCTTTGACACCAGGTGACTTCAAAGTCAAGACGAAGTGTTTGAATTGGTTTATGTTACAGCAAGCGGCCTGGCAATTCAGATACAGTGAGTATTTATCAAAAAAGGGCTTGTTGCCATTATATCATATGGGCAAGCAGTGAAATGACCGCATCATGGTAAGAGCAAAAATACAGAATTTGGCAAGAGCCTTTCTCTTTCTTCCTTGTATTTGTAGAACAGGAGATTTCAGACCTACAGGGGAAAAATAAAATATTCATAAAACAACGAAATACTGGAATGTGTAGTTTCTCCAAGGACAAAGTAAAAAAATAAGTCCATGTAATGTCCATCATTTATTGTTTGGAGCCAACTACTCTGAAATGGAAAGTCACTAAAAGGAACATCAGGGCCTTACATTTAAGCAAACTTATGTCAAATCTACAAAACCTTGAAATTTTGTTAGGTCAAGGCCAAGTTTTCTTTCTCAAGAGCTGAAAAAAAATATATAAAATATTTACTTTTTCCACATATCTACAGCAATTTGAAATTATGTCTTTTTATATATCTTTTCCTTAGCCACTATTACTGTGATGTCTGTACGTGCCCAAATGCCCTGAAGTTACCATTTGAAGTACAAAAGAGCAGAAGATTAAAAAAGCACAGTAATTTGGGCTATAGGTATATGTCATTATTTTTTTCTTTTAATTTCCAATGGAAAGATTAGTATGTTTTGTAAAGTATACACTTATAACCAGATTTGACAAAAAAACCAAAACCAAACAAAAAACCCCACCAAAAAACCCCTCCCAGACCTTCAATACCACAGCTGCAATTCTGTATTTGGAGTCATAGCCAGTTAGGTGTCTAAATATGTGTATCTTAAACATGTATTAAATTGCAAATATTTACAAAACTGTATCTGCAGATAGTAGGCTTCAGACCCTTCTACAGATTCTGGCCTTGAGCCATAAAATTTTAAAAGTAGACCATATACATTTGCCAAAATGCCTCATGGTTTCATTCCAACATACTAAGGAAACAGTGACCCAAAACTGCAAGGAACAAAAAAACTGAATAAAGACAGACACACATGAAACAGTAAGAGAAAATGTATACTTACAGGGGAAAAAAATCAATTATACCATAACCTTATACATTAAATTCTGAAGGATAAAGTGAAGGAACGAGAGTGTTTTGTTTCATCAAAGTAGAATGGGTTATTACCTTACAGTATTTTTATACTGCTCTTTCTGCATAATGTATTTTATGTGCTAGAAATGAACGAAATGGCAAAGGTTCACAAAACCTGCTCTGCTGTTTTTTCTAAACCTACATATATGACTGCTTTCATTTCTTGTAACAGGAGTACAATGCTAAGAATACTTTGTTTTGTGAAAAACAATTATGTGGCAGTAATTTGGAAACTTATTCATGTATATGGAGTAGAAAACTGGGCTCAATATTTGCTCAGGTCTAATTCCATCCCCACTCACATTAAGTGTAACTTTCAGAAAATCATTAGGAACACAATGGGATCCATATCCAGCTTTCAGCTGTAAAAGTTTGTTAGTATACAAGAAAGAGGCATTTGACGGACTAATATACTGCATTAAACTGCAGTTGAAAATATTTACCTCTTTTCTGGCTCAAGGAAAAAGTCAAATCCTCACATCAAAATGCCACTTGTAATCCAGTGCAAATGCATTTTACTTGCATGTATATCCACTACAATTTGTATTTATTACTTTATTGCAGTATGGATGAGATGATCTCCATAGGATAAAAGAGAAATCAATACGATGGGCACAGGACAGATTGGAGTAGACCAATTTATGAAGAAATCACAGTTTGAAAATCTCTGATGACCATTGCAATGGAAAAAAATGGAATGGGGAAAGAAATGGAAGAGCAAATATAATTCATGTTATCAGCGAAAATGTGGGTAAACTATAAGGTACATTGTTTTTAAATCCAAGGTCATCAACTTAATTGTGTGACTGGCTGTGAGCAGTAAGTACCAATTGTATATTACTGAATATCTCAATATTGGGATCTCCTCAAAGGTGAAGAACCACCAGTAAGTTGAACTGTTGGCTTCCCAAGTACTAAAGCCACAGGAACAGCAGTACAGAAACAGGACTTAGAATTCAGCAAAGAATCCATTAGAGTAGATTAGTGAGCTACATATAGGTTTTAGTTTCCACCTTGCCATTTAGTGGGAGCATTACTGGCTTCAGGTATTTTTCACATTTGCATTATGTTTGAAATATATTTTGAGAAACATTACTATAGTCACACTTAGAGAAATGTAAGGTTATATTTTACCGTTCCTTGCCCTGTAAGATGTATGTGTATTTGGAAGTGTTATCAGTAACAACCTGAAAAAATACAAAACCAGGTAAGATTCATGGATATTGTAGTAGTAAGGCTGTGCTTGTCATGAAGCAAGTATGTTTGTTTTTCAGAGTCTGGTTCAAGATGGCTTCAACCCCGTAACTACAAGAAAGTGCTTGTAATGTTACACTTTAATTACTGTATATTGCCATAGTTGAGAATAGTGAAAAGATGTACTCTAAGTTACTAAAAGACAGCTCTGTTTGCATGGTAAGCATATGCAAAGTTAAAACTTGGGACAAGTTTGAGAGTTAGGTGTCATTATGACTGAGGTATGTTCAGATGGTCTACATCAGCACAACAGCAGTTCAGTTTCTAACCCAGCGTCTAGTCTGATAAAACACTCAAAAACACTGAAGACACGAACTTCCATTTCTGCACACTAGAAATGCAAACCACACTGATCTACTACTCCTCTTACTTCCCTCCCAAAGCTACTGGATACAGTGGATAATCAGACATAATATTAGACAATGACACAGATGTGTACTATAGGATGGCAGCAACAACTTTCACACCTGATTTTCTAATTTCAAAAACTGTTAAAATATACTCATACATGTAGATTGGTACTATAGGAGGAGTGCACAACACTAAGCAGTGACAGGAAACCTGTTTACCACTTATGGGAGCAGGAGTAAAATCCCAGCCCTAGAGAAGACATCACTTTTGTCTCAAACACCAACACTGGATTATAAAGAATCATACAATTAATAGATTCTGAACTGCTTCAAGTTTTACGTCACTTTCTCAGTTTCACTAGAAAAGCAACACGGTTAAAACAAGACAACCAAAATTCAAGACAAAGATCTGCTGAAATTGGAAGCTTAAATGTCAAGCTCTGACTGGAGAGTAAGCAAGTGGCCGGTGTTGGAATTACTGAAACCAGACACACAGTTAAAAGACAGGTATGTGCAGGATGAGGGCACAAGTCTATGGCTATGCACCCAAATAACTAGTACCTTTTCCTTAAGTATAAAGAATCTAGAAGCACTCACTGGTCACAGAAGACACTCTTTACAATACAGTTGTTATATGTAGGCACTGGAAGCTGCTAGACTCTAAGTCCTTTAAAAAAATTGGATTTATCCATAGTCTAAATTTAAATTTAAATAATATCCACCTTAAAATACATATCTAATTATACATTTCATCCTTTTTATATCTGTATGTATATATTTGAGTCATGGAAACCAATAATAGAACTGCATTTAGAAGGTTTTTTTAATAAAATTTTACAAGTATCTATGGAAAGGGGATATTTATAGTGTAGCACTAAATCATAACCATATGGCCAGAACAATCAGTAACATACAAGTTCTTATGCTAGTTATGTTCTAAAAGTCTATAGGTAATTTTTTTTATATACTAGGCAGCAAAAAATGAAAGTATTTATTTCACAGACACAAAATTGAGTTCCTTTGGTTAGCTAGCCTGAGATGGAATCACAAATTTAGTCAACAGCATCTAGGCCAATATTGCAATGTCAATATAAGTTTATATTTGAGATTTAATATTTTTAATCAATTTTCATCTGTATATTTCATGTTGATAAGAAGTAAAACAAAAAACTTTGTCTTATTCCAGTTTTACAATAGATTAACAGAACACAGAACTGGCAGGGAAAAGGAGGTCATCAGTCCAGCACTCTAACCATAGGCAGAGTTCAAACATACCAAAAGACCTCCTGACTAATGTCTGTCTAATCTATTCTTTAAAACCTCCTAGGATGGAAAATCTAGAATCTTCCCAGATGATCTGTTTTCCTAGCTATGTTGTCTTTGTTACATTCATTATACAAACAAACAAACATTACCTGTATTTTCACAGGTGATGAAACAGAGACAAGATAGTGATGTGACTTGATTGACATCACACTTAAGAATGGCAGATACAGGAATCTAACAGCTTATTCCCAAACTATCTTATTGTACCACACTGTACTCAACGATTTTCATCCTGAAACATTCTGAAGTCCCTTGCATATTATGGGTTGCTCATGCCCACTACCAATTTAAAGTCATCTTTGGGGTGTAACACAGCAAGTGTTTAAAAGCAGTTCAATGCTGCTTTATGTGACAGGAGAAGAAGATTATTCTTTGGAATCTGGAGGAAACCAAAATATAAGTAGGAAAATATAACTACTCCAGTATGGAATTTAATCAGAATAGCAGAGGTGACCAATCTTTAAAAGTTACAGTACTCCTGTTAATCTAAAGGATTAAAAAATAACAGTGATTTGAAAGATAGTTCTCTAAGTGCTCTTAAGACAATGTATGTTGAGATAATTGGCACCAACTCAGAAAACACTATCATCTGTTGAAGTGCCACTTCAGTTGCTTCAGTATCTGCAGCGTTCTTGGATTTTCACAAAAAGAGGCTCAGTTCTGTTTAGCTTGTGATACACATCTAGCATACACCCAAAAGTGGGATAAGACTAGCTTCACTGCTTTAACACATTTAATGTGTGGTCTAGGCAACACAAAATAAAACAAACTATAAATAAAGAGGTAAATAAGTTCTTAAACTAGAGCTGGACGGGACAGAAGAGATGGGACTTGCCTTCAAGATGCTATTCCCTCTCTCCCCTATTTCAAGAGATTAATAAAGATATAACAAGCAAGGGAAGTGAGGGAAAGGGAGAAGTTTGTAAGACAAAGGAAGGAAATTAAGTACCTGTAATTTGTCAGAGACAAAGCAGAAAGTTTGTGTGCACATGCGAACAGGTTATGCTGTTAGCACATTCCAGTGATAAGTTATATACATCAAGACTATAAAAAGTATGTGGAAAAGACAAAAGCCTATTAGATCCCAGGAGCGAAAGGTAGAAGTTGATTGTGGGGTTTTCTCCCCGAGGGCGAGCAGAGTGTCAACAGTCTTTCGAATGTGACGAATATCCGACTGCAGGATGTCATACGGAGAGCAGAGGTCAGCCTATCCCGAAGGGCAGCCATTAGAACAGAAAAAAACAGTGCATAAAATTAAAAATGCAAAAATAGAAAGATATTGATAAATAAATTATCACAATATTCTAGCATAAACATGTAGGAACAATTTCCTCCTAGTATTGCCTTAGTCACTAGACATCCCAGCTTTCTTTTATTTCCTCTAAATACTGAAGCTAGTATCTGAATGTTAAGACAGAAGACCTCAAGCCTTCAAATCCTTCTAAAATTATGCCCAGATTCACAAGGGTGAGGAGGTGCATGTGGTCCACTTATTCCAATAAAATCTGCACACCTTTGTCCCTCTGGGCCTTAGTCAAATGTTTACATGGAACCAGTTGTAAAATCTAACTTACATAATAGCAAACAGTGGGTTAGAAAGCTGTTAAAAGCACAAGCAGCAGCAATATGAAGTCTCAAGAAAAAGTACTTAAAGAAATTGTTAGAAGTATGCAAAATTCAAAAAAATTCTAAAACCTGGTATTCAAATATCATCTTAAATGACAGCCTGGGATAGAAACTGAAAAAGTCAATGTAGCACTCAGTATACTTAATTTTAATAAAGTTTCTAAACTGAAGAATTTGACACTAAATTCCTTAGGTAGCATTTTAAGTTATTAGCAGGTTAGACTCCCACACTTGTTTTGGAAAGCATCAATGACTTCGTGTAGCAATTTACTCTAGACTAGCTATACAAAATGAAATGTAGTATGTAATAATAATATCAATATGCACACACAATATTTACCATTAAAATCAAATGCAGCAACTAGTACTTTCAAAATGCAATCTAAGATACACCATTTTACATTGCAAATGAGGCCCTACTATCAACAAAGATGGCGAATACTTACTGAGTAAAATTATACCAAGTAAGAAAGAGATCCCTTGTTTCAGAGGAACACTGTTTCTTTAGTAGCTTTTTAGTCTCACTTGCTAAACGAACTGACAGTACACCCAATAAATGAAGTCATTGAAGTTCAGATGTCTGTTTCCTGTTAGTGCAAAGTTTCAAGGTCTAGTTGGGAATACATTAAACTATAAAATATTTAAAAGGCTCTTCTATCCTCCAAAGTGACTAGCAAAACTGGAAGTCAGAACTGTCATTCATACATAAAAAAAAGTGACACTTTTTTTTTTTCTTTTTTGCTTACCACGACTGGTTCTAGCTTTAATAGGAATTAAAAGCTGCAAAATTTTAATTTTGTTACTTAGGCCAGCAGATACACAGAGGGGGGGGGAAACCACTCTGCCCAGCAACAACACTACTATTTTTACAGTCATTTTTCAGAATTTTTTCAACTCAAAATTCTAGTGTGATAATAAACTTCAGTGAAATTGTATTTGGCTTTTTCTAAAGGATGAAAATTCACAGACAGAACACAACATGCTGATCTTGTTTAAAAATGGGACAGGACTAGTACTGTACTCGAGAACATCTACATCCACAGGCTGCTTACCAGAGAAACTAGTTTTAGGGCAAACTACTCACAACTATCAACTATGTAATATATTGCACTTTTACCAAAGACACCAATAAAACCAGCAAATATTGAATTAATTTTAAAATAGCATACAAGAGTAAATTCCTACTTGTTGCAAATATATCCCAAAAATAAATATCTAAGATACACTGAACTTAAATTTATATAAAAATTTGTCAGAACTTTACAACAAAGACTTTTTAAAAAAATTTTGTCCAAAAAAACCTCCAAACCCAACAGTCCCTACTGCAGTCAAATAGTGCGGGAAGTAATTTCACAGTTAGAGAATGAGAGCTGGCAACAGGTTGAATTTTTACAGAGACTGAAGAACTTGCTAACCAGAGATTAACATACTAAGCAGTAATACAGGAGAAGTCAAAGTGTACAAAAACAGCCAACACATGCAGAAGCAACTTCCTATGGGAACTGCCATGCTGTGCTTTAGTGAAATTCAGTGAAACCTAGGGAAGCCTGAGAAATGTCTGATCATTTCTGGCTTATTTTTATGTGTTCTGTGACAATGGATAATTTGGTGTTACACTCACACCCCAACAAGTAAAATGTTTATATTGTATGTACTTTAAACTTCTGTAATGTAACTCTGGATAGTAACGGTGAACATATTTCCACTTAAGTTACCAGAATTTTACAGATGCTGTTAAATGAAAATACCAAACTAAAACATGACATCATGAAACAGCGAAAAAGTATGACCCCCACCGAAAGTCTCAAAGACAACCAACCAACCACCCATCCATCGCAAGCACTGCCCTTCTCATTTAGGAGACTGAAATTATTACTAGTAAGAATTAAAAAGATACATATACTTAATCATTACATTTATGGACTGACTTTTTATGTCAATGAAGCTATAGGATTAAGTCATACAGCTGCCAAAATCATGCACACAGAATAAACACAGTAAGACAGAAGTGGAACGACAAAAGCATAACCAGCTGTGTGTGTGCACAAACCGCTCTCATTCTATGTGCTCCTGCAGTGACTGTGGAGACAGACAGCATTTCAAAACCAGTCTCCTCAAATTTTGAGTCTGGTAAAAAAAGTCAAGAGTATATTTGCAAAAGTGCATTAAAGAATGAAGCCTGTAGTGCATATGCACTATACCCAAAACACAAATGAAAGGAAACTCATAATTATGCTTTCAGTACTCCAGCTGACAGCATACTGAACCACTTAACTCCATACTGTAGGCCAAAGAGTGTACATTACCAAGCCCAGAACGAAAGGGTGGAGAAAGGAGTCATACCTGATAAAACTTACTGCAACTTCATGGATGTCTCATGATGAAACTATGGAGAAGTAACTGATTATGTGAATTGATCAGAAAACAAGCATAAGTGGTAATGAAAATACACCTTGCATTAAACTGAGAAACATGATTACCAGCTGAACAACTAATCAGTGGAGAGAAGATAAAACACTTGACAGTCTCTGCTCGGTTGCTTCTTTTACTTTGTTTTGCCAGTTTTACCATACAAAAGTCTCCTGTTTTTTTCTGTTTGTTTTACTTAATTAGCAATTCCTACACTAACCCAAATCATATTGATTTTTAGAATAATTCTGGCTGACATCACAACATAGTGGACGTAATCTTCAGAGGAGGAGGTGAGACACAGTAATAGCTCCTGTTTGCAGGACTCGAAAGTCACAGGAAGGGGCACAGCTAAGCCTTTTGTAATCTGAATCTTCATATGATGACTTGAGATCCAAAAAGCCATTTCTTACTATCACACTCCTTTCTGTTCAGTGTGTGGACACCAACTAACTGACTGAAAATTTGAGAGACATGGCAGAAGTCTCATTCCCACCTGAGAAATAACTTGTCCCACTAAATTGTGCACCACCACTACAGACATGGTGGAACACAGAAGCTCAATAAACCTGCTGTAACAACTGGCTGTGAAGATTTCATTTTATCACTACCTTTTATCAACAGAAATTACCATTCTAGTATTCACCATGATAACTTAAGTCTTTCTTTCAAGCTATAGGAAGATTGACAAGGTGTGTCTGTCTATGTGGGGAAAGGTTTTACTTCTTTTTTTTTAAAAATAACTCTACCTAATTTCTCTGACCTGAAGAGGCCTCATAGATGGCCAAAAGATGCTCAAGTGCCTAAACTGTGAAGATATTACATTAGTGTAAGTTGCAGATCATAAAGATGAGTTTGTGTCTTTGTAAAAAGATAAATTGTGCATTTTGGCTCACAAACATTGAAAATGCCTTTTTGGGGTTTGTTTTGGTTTTGGGTTTGTTTGTTTTTTTTTTTGGTTGTTTGTTTGGTTGGTTGGTTTGGTTTTTTTTGACTAAATGCTTAGAAGGTCCTACTTCTGATATGCCAGATTTCTTCATAATTGAGAACTAGAAGAAATGCAGACCAAAACTCGTAACTGTTGCCCTTCAAATAACATTTTGCATTTACGACTTTGTTTTGGTCTAAATCTCACTTGTAATAAAGTATCATTCAGCCGACTACAAATCAGTTATTTTTTCCTTTTGAAAGGAACGTTTGCTAACATTACTGAAAGTGTCTAAGAACAAATGCTCGTAATACGGATTACCAAGAATAACAGCTACCAAGAATGAAAGCTAAAGCTTAATTAAGTTATTGATTTGCAGGTTAACATGGGAAAGCCTATTTCTTTGTTACTAGTATGAATACTGATTTGAATGTGGCAACTCACAAGTTAAAGAAACTTATATGAATATAAGACAAAAATATTCATATAAGTTTCTTTGCATATATTGTTACTGGTTCTATGAAAGAGCCATTCAGGCCAAAATACTTCCATAACTTTACATACATACTTATGTGATATTAATTCAGACTATCCTACTCATTTTTAATACCTTTGGGATGAGATGTCACTAAGAAGAGTAAAATTGCATTGGAACTGATACATTTCACACTTCGGAGGCCACACTTACACACAAAGATAAATAAATCAATAAAAGTTTTATTTTTTAAACCCAGGAGGTGTGAGAAGGTGGGTGCAATATAGGTGGACTGGGTAGGCATTATAGGTGGTGTCAGTAGCAGGTTCTTATGACATTAATAGTCTACTCCAGTGAATGTCACCAACCAAGTACTGCATGTCATTCTGAAACATGCAGTAGGACAGGCACCCCCTACTTACCACACATCTACTGCCACTTGCTTATTCAATCTGCATCAGTCAAAAAGTAGGAGTGTTTTTTTCATTCTATCACTAATACAGAGGAGATTAGGCAATTTGATAGTATTTAGTTAACACTGTAAAATAAAGTCTTCTTTTGTACTTTTTTAAGTGACCGAGATTGTACCTTTTCTGTCATATAACCTCCTGAGGGGCAGAGCAGACATTTTCTGAATCTTCAGGCTTTCGCATGCTTACCTGCCACCATCCCTTTCTCACAAACATTTTCTTTTGTCTCAAAAAATGATCATATACAAAGATCTCTGATAAGGCTCTACAGGAAAAGTTGGTGGCAAAACTGGACACAAGTTGATTGTCCTACAGTTCTCACACTTTTGATAGCCTACTGGTGCAATAAGAGCCTTGCTATTTAGTTTCTTATTAAAGGGTCAGAACCATACACTTAAAACATCGCTTTTGCATATGATATAGCACGTCCCTTCTGCATATGATCAGTAGCATCATATGGCCATTAACAGAAAGTGATTTCAACATGTCACCCATTGTACTGCAATTCTCATCTGGCAGGTAATGGCTTTCAGAACCACCTACATACCAGGTCTTTATAAAAAGAAGCTCATGTTCCTGAATTTTGTATTTGTGATTCTTTGGTCAAGATGCCAACTCCTGATACTTATTATGACACATTTGGATATGGATGCCAATTGCATTTCTCTGGATGCATCCATTTATGGATGAAGTTCCCCAGGATCACCCTGGGAAAAGTAATTTTGACCCAATAATTGAATGCGGAAAACCCAGAAGTAAGAGACCATGCACATCAGCACAACACAGTAATTACTTAGCTATTTTCTTGGTTTTATTTTACATGATTTAACAGGATATTATTCTAAACCTAGGGAGTTCAGGAAATGGCATATATTCTATTCTATTCCATTCCATAAGTAACTGAAAACAAACCAGCAGGAACTATGACAATTCAAAATCCTTAAAAAAAACCCCACGCAGCAGAATTTCAAGCTAATTCTCAGGAATTAAACAAGGACATAAGTATCACAGAAAAGCCTAATACCTATGGGTATTAGGATCCATAAGTGGAACCTATCCCTTTCCCATAAGATGCTTGTTTTTAAAAAAAGGAAATAATTCACTGCATTCCTTTTATTAGTTTGTCCAGAGACAGGCAACGTACAACTCATCAACCCAAAGTGGCATTAAACACACCATCTGTAGTTCTTTAAAAACTTTGACAGTTGACTGTCATATTTGCTATCATACAGCTTTGTATGCCTAAAACACATCCCTTCAACACACAGTGAAGTTCTATCATCTACCAGCTAGCTCTGCAACACAACAGATTTTCACAATACATAGCAAACATATAAATTTGCAAACTACCGACAGCTAATCCAAAAGAATATCCTCAGAATACTTAAACCTATTGTAAATTTACAATTGCAAGCTGTTCATTCAATGTGTAAGTGAATGAGTTTTTCCCTTCAAGAGAAGTTAATGCTTAGATTCATAGAGGATGTTTAGTTTACAAGTCATATTGGTAAGACCTGGCCTTGTGCTTAAGGCTCTGTACAACTCTGCAGAAAATATACCTTAATAAAATAAAAATAATCTAAAATATTCTACACTAATTTCAACGGAAGCATTAAAGAGGAGGGATAATATATAAAAATGTCTATTCACAGAAAATAAAAAGGTATTCTTTCAGAAAGCTTACTTATAGAAATGCAAAATAAAATAAAAAACTCAGAGTTAAGGTTTAGCTCACCCATCTGTAATATGTCACTGCAAGGATCTTTGTAAATATTTCTGTTCTATTTCCATTTCTGAAAGATGTCTGGACAACAATGAAAACAGCTCTTGGCCTTTTCTTTCCCAACAGGCTATATCCAGAAAAACCTAACTTGTATTCTAATTCATCAAATAATTTATGAGGCATCAGAAGACAATGAGTTTTGGGGCAGCTTAACAAACACTCCATGTCTACAAGACCACAGCACTGAGATTTTGATCTCCTTTGAAGTGAAATTTTACTTTTAATATGAAACCATTCTAACATAATAAATTACATCAGTACAAGAACTAAATCAACCATTACAACTTAGAGACGCAGCCCTTTACATTGAATTCTCAAATTAAATTTATGACGAATCATTCATTGGAGCTGTAAGATAAAGTCTCCCCCTCAAAATTCCTACAAATAGCAAAAACGATCTGTTACTTTTGCTGTCCTCCAAATTAAGGGCAAAAAATATAGATAAAATATAAAGAATTAAAACTGGAATTCTTTCCCAGTGTGAAATCTTTGCATTACCATCTGCTGCCCAAGGGGGCGGTGGGGGAGATACACAGAAAATATTCTGTCTCAGTGTTCTTGAAACACAGACTAAAAAGAACTCAGCCTTCATTATACTGTCACGTGTAGGCAACAGTGAAAACACATCATGCAATTTTCATGTATTCAGATCAAAAAGACCTTGTGTAACACTTTTATCTTCTTTTGAGGGTCATGTATTTGAAATTAACTTTTTCTTAATAGGTACTTCTAGACCATAAAGGAGTCTTGGGAATATTCCCAATGCAACTCCAGAATTCATTACATTAGTTATAAAGATATTTTCCCTTCTTAATATGAGAATAAATTACATGATGAATGCTGCCATTCTTAAACGAAAAGCAGAAAACATCAAGCACTTTCCCTATTTCCAACTTCCAAAACACTTACATCTACCTTACAGAACCTTATTCATACATTCATTACGTAACACAGAGACAATGCTTTTCTTCACATCACTGCAGAAGTGTTTCAGTACAAGAGATGAGTGTGTTATTAGTCACTTTTACAATGCATACAACATTATTACTTAATATCGGAAAAAAAGGAAAATCAATAATTAGAAAGAATGAAGTCCATATTCTAAAAGCACTAGGTAAAAATGCAGTTATATTGTGTAATGAAAAAATTTAGCGAACTTTTGCCTAATTACATATTACCTAATTACCATATTCCTTATTTATTTTCCATGGCAAAGATAAGGAGGTACTGGGGATAACAGTGAATTTCTAATTTAAGACAAAAGTTGCAATTTTTAAGTGCTATGACATAAGCCACTTAAATGCACTAAAGTAGTATTAAATCACATTATTTAGATCAATTTTTTAAACGATATGTCTTCATTGCTGAAAAAATGTAAAATGAAAAAAGTCATCCTTCAGCTTTAAATTCGTGTGTTTTGCATTTTTGATCATCTAGAAATGACAGACTTAATTAAATTACCTCTGGTATCCCCAGTTTTCTACATGCATCCAGAAAGTTTTCCACATTTCTCCTGCATTTGGCCATGCTAAGTTTAGGCTGTAAAAACAAGAAAAAATAATTTATGGCAAAAGAAGTAAAAAACATTCATTCAGTCAATTCACCTATTGCATTATTCTTGTACTGATGCACCATTTCCGTATTTCTCCTGAAAATAATGCATAAAATTCTGCTCAACTTTTCTTCCTACTACTCTAAAAACATCATGCCTACAAATACAATCTGAGTACATAAGCTGTGGATGCCATGTGCTTTTACTTAGTTAAAGTTGTCAGCACATTTAGATCTCTACTTGTTCACATCCAGCTTGTGAGGTTCTAAAACCTGCCTCTTACGATGATTTGTGACAGATGACATTGATTTTCTGGACAGCAAGTAAACTGATGAAGGATTTCAACATACATCATGGAGAACAGACTTAGCTGTAATTAACAGGCTCTTACTTTTTAAAATTTTTATGTACTCCCAAATGTATAGTAACTATACACAATTTTAATGTCTCTGAAGAAGAAATTTCCTGATACTGTATAAATTTCAAATACTTCCATAATTTGTCTCACTCAGGACTATTCGCCAAATACTTACAAAAATATCATGTTACTAAAATAAAAGCCAAACCAACTCACTATTTTACTTTTTCAAAGTAAGATGTGAAACAATGGTAATTCCTGAATATCCACTTAAACCAAGAATTCACTATTGTAGCAGGGACTTTAAAGAACTAATTTTCTAGGCTAAAGTAATTTGAAGGCTGTTTCAAGCATGAGAACATCATCAATATAAAGTTGAAACAAAATGAAAACGGATTTAAAATAATTGCTTTTTGTTATAGAAAACACCGCAAGATTTTAAAAAAAAAAATAAAATTAAAAAAAAAAAAATCAGTAACAAAACGTAAGTTCTTGCCCCAGCAATTCAAGTTTGCATATTTTGGCATGTCATACTTTTACCAAAGACAGAAGTAATTTAAAATCAAGCAACAGCAAAAGAAACTCCACTAAGCCATCTGAGAAAATGTCTTTTTCTTATCATCTGTATTCTGGGAATTTCTTACAGGTTGCCTCTGAAATCCACAAGTTATTCTCAGAATCCAGTATCAGGGTGTACCTGGCAAATTTTTACCAATGTATACATTCAAAAAAAGGCAGATAGTCTAAAACCAAATAAAACCTCTTCAGAACCAGACTGGTATCAGAAATCTGGAACAATGATCTGTTCAAGAAAAAGACATCAATAACCAGAGAAAACACTAAGAAAATTAAGTTTCACGAAATGCACACACAGAAATTACATGAATTTTATGTCCTGAAATCTTCAGGTCCTTAGGTTTGGCAAGCAAATATTAACTCACTGCAGGACACATTTCTATTCCATTCTGTCTGCAGGTAAAAGGAATAATTTCTACATTTAACCCAAGAGGAAGAATATGCCAATAAGCGCTCTATGTGCTTTAGTCACGACATCTGCAAAGCCACACAGTGCTAAAGTTAACCTCTTATTTTTTCAATCAACAAACAAAGGGCTAATTTTCTTTCAAAAAGGGTCTCCTAGAATAAAAATTTGTAATCACAGAATTTCATACTGTACTGAACAAAAAGGCCATGATGAAAAAAATCTGATCTATTGCTAGATCAGAGAGGCAGGATAATTTTATTGACTTATAGGTATGTGTGTGTGTATACATAATGACCATTTGAATTTGTAATAATGTAAATGGTGCCCCTAACAGCAAAGAACATTCGTTGAACAGCAACCTGTTTTATGTAAACAAATATCATTTGGCAAAAATCCAGTAATTTGTTAAACATTCCTCCACCCCCCACCCCAATGCAATAAGAAACATCCAACTTACAACTGCTGGTGAAGGTACATGAATACTTCCTACAGACCGAGGACGAACGTGGTTTACTAAATGGCAGAGAACTACACCATCCATTAGAGCAGACCCCAAGTCTTCCGGCAAACAAATCTTTAGTCTTGTTTCAATGTTCTGCAAATAAAGAACACGTGCATACTTTAATACAGAAATGGATGAAGGGGAAAAAATATATATCCTCATCTTCTACGCTGTAGACACATAGCCAGTTTTAAAGTTTTGATTTACCAAGAAACACACTTCCTTTATATAACTAATTCTTTAAAAACTAAAAACCAACCTCCTCTACCATATGTTGGTCACTGAATTACATAAACTTCTTTAAAAGAACTCAATGCTTCAAATGCTGCTGTCATAATATGTATTTATTTTTATATATACATATAAAAACATATATGCATGCAATTAGCCACATGATTGCACTACATGTGGCTCCTTCCTTTCACCATTCCCCCCAAGTCTTCTACTTATCCATCTCAAATTTACTTTATCATCAGCACTTTGAATCAGAACTAGATTGTGTTAATCACTGTACAAGCAGAGAGTAAAAGG